>NC_056732.1:1273656955-1273673857 GCF_019279795.1 Protopterus annectens | reverse complement strand
CCTAAGCTAGTTGCCAGTTCGCCGGTGCTCAGTGAGGCGCTTTCGCAGCCCCTGATACCCACTACTTCAGATTCGCAGGCCTCTACTGAGACCCATTTGAAGTCCGGTATGCCGCGAGATGCTTCAACTGTGTAACCTGCGGATGTCTCTACCTTGGATGTGTCCGGAGCCGCTGTGCAGGCACCGGCTTCTGAGGGTGTATTCAGGCCTACTGACTTGCATATTAAACTTATTCCATCTTCTTCTTCTAGGCCTAAAACTCGAACTATGCCTAGGAAACTGACACCCAGACCGCATGGTCAGGCTTCTCTGCCTAAAAAACAAATGATCAGAATGGCTGAAGACCTTATTACTTTAATCAGGGAAAGCCAACTTCCCCTCTCTAAGAGACTTAGGACTGAATTTGCTTATTATACTTCTGACCAGGATTCTGAAATTTTTCTCTCCTCTGATGACCTGGATTTACCCTTATCTACCTATGAGGATTCTGATGCAGAGGACTCTTATTCCCTCTGCTTCTCCCTGGAGGATTTTTCTTTTGGTGAAACCTTGCATACACTTAGGGGACATTTTCACTGGGAAAGCCAGGATTATTCTGATTCTAAAAAGAGGCTTAGAGATTTCTTACTCCTGCCCCAACACAGGCCTTTAGCTATCCCTCCTTTGCTGGACATTGTTGACGATGCCTTTTCGGAATCTAGCTTGGCCCCTGACTCTTTACCTCCTCCTCCCAGAAAACCTGATAGATATTACAGGGTTCCTCATTCTCATAAGTTCCTTTTTAAAAATCGTACTGCGGACCCTGACACCATTTCACAGGGATCCAAAGGCATTAAGGCTACTACTGCCAAAAATCCTACCCCCTCTGATAGAGATTCCAGGACCCTGGATAGATGGGGTAAGAAGGTATACACCTCTGCAACCTTGGCCATCGGGGCCTTAAATTGCCAGTTTCATATGTTAAAGTATTAGCAGCATATTACTGGATTGCTTAAACAGAAAATTATGTTGATTGCTGATTGTGCCGAAAATAATGATTTACAGGATTTAATGTATTTTGCTGAACAGGTTGGAAAACATAATTTGCAATATGGTTTTGATTCATTAGAGGCATCTTGCAGGGCTGCTGTCACCGGGTCTTTACTTAGAAGGCATGCTTGGCTTAAGGAACAATCTTTGCCAGATTATGTTAAAACTAAATTGCTGGATGCTCCCTTAAATCAGGACCGCCTGTTTGGCGACAAAGCAGAAGTAGTAGTTAAAAAGATGGAGGAAAAAGCTAAATCTATGCAAACTGTTAAAGATTTATTACAAGTGCAGCCTCCTAGATTTAGTAGACATTGGCCCTTTCCTGCCTCTTCCGGGCCTTCTCAGTTCAAACCCAGAACCAGCAGAGCACCCAGGCTTCAGTCCCAGGGTATGCACAGGACTAAGCAGTGGGGGGCTCCCACTTCCAAATCAGGGAGTAGTAAGACTCCCCCCTATGGTAAGCTGTCTCAGTGACTTAACTTTAAAACTTCCAAGCACTTCTCAACTGACTGCTCCTTTAGGGGGAAAGAATGCTATGAAGCAAAAAACTGGGAACTCAGTACCCAGGACAAATGGGATTTAAACATGGTTTCCCAAGGATACAGATTTCACTTCCACATGCTACCAACCCCAAATGGTTGGCCAGATCTACCCTCAAATCAGTGGGCAGAGGCTCAAAAGCAAGTACTCTCTCTCTCTCTCTCAAGATTAAAGACTATTCAGACTGTACCAGAAGAGGAAAAGGGACAAGGTTTCTACTCGAGACTTTTCTTGGTACCCAGAAAAGACAACTCAAGGCGTCCTATCCTGGAACTGTCTGTCTAAACACCTTTTTGGTGATTCCAAAATTCAAGATGCTAACTCTTCACCAGTTGCTTCCCTTGATAGGCAAAGATGCCTGGTTGGCAACACTGGATTTAAAGGAAGCCTACCTGCACATCCCAATCAGGGAATCTTGCAGAAAATACCTACGCTTCAAAGCAGGCTGTATGCACTAACAGTTCTCTGCACTGCCCTTTGGCTTATCTACTGCACCCAGGGTATTCATAAAGTGTCTAGCTCCGGTCATTGCATTTTGCAGGCAAAGAAATATTCAAATATACCCATAACTGGACGATTGTCTAATTCAGACAGAAGAACCATGACATACTTCTGAATCATCTGGCATTTGTACAAAAGGTGTTAACTTGTATGGGGTGCACCATAAACAAAAAGAAATCACATCTGGTACCCTGTCATCAAATTATATTCCTGGGAGCAAGCTTGAACGCAACTTCCCAGACGACTTTCCTCACACCAGAGAAACAAATTAATTTGACAACTTACTTCAAACTAGTGGCCACAAAAACCCTGCTATCTGCAAGGCAAATACTGCAAGCCTTGGGGTTCACAGCCTCGTGCATTCTACTAATTCCATATGCAAGACTGCATATGAGGAAACTACAGTGGTATCTAAAAAGCATATGGTGTCAACATTCTCAGGATCTAGAAGCAATGATTCCTATCATACCTTGCCTATGGTTAGAATTCCTTTGGTGGGCAGAGGCCTGCCACCAAAATAAAAGAACTACCTTTCACTCTACCCCCTGCCACCCAAACCCTAACAACAGAAGCATCAGACTATGCATGGGGGGCTCACCTGGCAGGGAAGTGCATTCAGGGCAAATGGAACCCAAGTCAAATGCACCTGCATATCATTCAAAAAGAAATGTTAGCTGTACAGAATGCTCTGATAGCCTTCAAGGAAAACATTCTTTCAGGACAATTAATGGTAAAGACGGACAACACCATTGTTATGTGTTACATAAACAAGCAGGGGGGTACCCATTCTTACCCCTTCTGCAGACTAGCCATGGCTCTGTGGAACACAGCCTTGAGCTACCAAGTGCATCTACAGGCTCAATTCCTGCCAGGAAAACTAAATACACTGGCAGATGAACTAAGCAGAAATCTCATGGACCCACACGAGTGGAAACTGGAACCAAAGATTTTCAACATGTTGATCAGCAAATGGGGATCCCGGATATAGACCTGTTTACCTCCCCCCAGAACTACCAATTGGACAAATTCTGCACAAGGACACCCCACAAACAAGCTTGCACCAGACTGTGTAGTGTGTCACAGCTGGCCCCATGGCACCTACCTCAGACCCCAACCCTGCTGTCTCAGCAGGAGAGACAGATTTTGCACACCAAGCTGCAAACCCTGAACCTGGCAGCCTGGCTAATTACCAAATCTCTCAGTTACCATCCCTCAGTAAACAAGTGTTGGATGTCATTTTGGAGGCAAGGAGGCGTAGTACTTGAAAATCTTATGCTGAAAAATGGAAAAGATTCTGTGCCTGGAACCAAACTCAAGGGATGGCCACAACAGCGCCCAGTTTACCTCAGATTCTTTAATACGTAACTGAGATGCTTCACAAGGGCCTTTCTTTTTCCTCCATCAAGATTCACGCCTCAGCCATTTCAGATCATTACAACACAGAACCCACCCCTCTTTTCCTCACCCACTACTCAAGCAGTTTATCAGAGGGGCCAAAAACTTAAGACCACCCAGGAGAGCCCCAACTCCTGCCTGGGACCTTAATTTTGTATTGGAAAAACTCACTCTTTCCCCCTTTTGAGCCAGCTGCACTTGCAGAGTTAAAATTCCTTTCCTGGAAAACAGCTTTCCTTTTAGCAAGCACTTCAGCAAGAAGGGTATCTGAATTACAGGCCCTTATGGCATTGGAGCCTTTCATCATCATTCATGCTGACAGGGTGTCCCTCAGGACCAGTCCCTCTTTCATGCCCAAGGTGGTATCCAGTGTGGCTTGTAATCAGTCCATTCATTTGCCAACCTTCTTTTCTAATCCACAGAACAAAGGGGAAAGGATACTGCACTCCTTAGATGTGCACAGACAACTTAGATTTTACTTGGACAGGACTAAACGTCAAAGGAAATCTGAACAACTGCTAGTGACATTTGCTGCAGGGGCAGAGGGGAAGGCTATTTCAAAGCAAACCATTTCTAAATGGATAGGCCATTGCATTAATTTCTGCTGTAAGCACCATGGAAAACCTATACACAGGGGATTAGACCCCATTCAACCAGGGCTGCATCTACCTCTACAGCCTTTCTCAGAGGTGTCCCTACCAGAGACATCCTAGAAGCTTCTACCTGGAGTTCTGTACATACTTTCACCAAGCATTACCATCTTCCAATTTTCTCTAAATCCAGAGCTGGCTTTGCTACTGCAGTCTTGCAGGGCCTTATAGCTGGTCCTAATGCTAAATAATTTCCTCCTCCCATCCTTAGCTTTGGGAATCTACCCAAATGTGATGACTGCAACAGTGAAACATGAAGAACATAGTAGTACAGTTGTGTACACTTAACATAAATGTAGATGTTCACGTGTATTCACTGTTGCAGCCCTGGTTACCCTCCCTCCAGCCCCCTGACTTCCTTTGGTTGTGCCTCTATTCTCTTTTACTATACCTAAACGTTTTCTGGTGTATTTGCTTTTTTGTTGGAGGTATAACCGTGTGTGTGTGTGTGTGTGTGTGTGTGTGTGTGTGTGTGTGTATATATATATATATATATATATATAATTGCTTCCCATTAAGGGGGGCACCTGACATCTGGGACAAGAAAAAAGTAGGGCGGAGCTATACCCCCCATGGCCCCAATGTGGAATGGCTGTGCCCCCACCTAATTATATATACTAAGTGCAGCATCGCACTACAGTGGGGAAAAGGGCATATACATTTGTTGGGAGGGGGGCCTAATGGTTAAGGTGTTTGCCTTATCAACACAAGGTACATGGTTTGAGTCTCACAAGGGATAACTGGCTAGGCTTAAAATGGCTTGCAAGGGCAGTTAGCCTAGTACTAATCTATGAATCTGATGTAATGGCGTTGGCTGCATGCTTTATACCCCCTGACTACCTGTTGTCACAGAAGATGAGACCGCAACCGACGCAGGATCCAAGACTTTGATAATCAGGCCGACTGAGGGCTACTCCAAGCAGATATCCCAAGTATGATGACTGCAACAGTGTATACACTCGAACATCTACATTTATGGTAAGTGTACACAACTGTACTTTCTGTTGACGAACAGTCAGTTGAAGTTAATCACTGAGGAGCTGTGATGTCTGCATAATTAATTCATCTCCTCAGCATGATAACCGTTAGCTCAGCTTGCCCCTTCCTGTAGTGAAAACCAGGCTCATTTATTCATCAGGCTTCACATGTTATGCACTTGTAGATGGTAAGATAGCTGAAAGGTGTGTTATCTACATAATTGCTCTGGATACTAACTTTACATAATGTCTTCTTTTGTTTGTATGCCTTGTTGTTGCCATGGGCTGTTTGTACATTTGATGGCTTGCAAGAACTTTGATGTTTTAGCTCAGCTTTTTAAAACCCAAAGTTTGCCCTTTGCACCCTATTTTTTAATGAAGCCAAAGCCATACCCAGCCCTGTTATACATATTAGTTTGTCTGTGTATAATCCTACAAATTCTTGACAGCTGATTCACTTTGTCGATATCCCTGAGATAAAGGGCTTGTCATGCTTGATCCCTGCTGTAAGAACTAAATTCATTTAATAATTGAATTTCAGCACTCACGATTACAGAAAAAATGACTACTGTGTAAACCATACTGTTGGAGGTATTCTGGTTTATATAGCTTCTTGGAGAAAAGTGTTAATTTCTGTATATTGATGAATAGAAAGGCATGCTGTGGCAACCTGCAAAAGAAAACATTTTGAGAGAGAGCAAGAACAGTATACACACTGTTTAGAACAGTGAGAGTAGGCACTGCATAGCATGAAGTAAAGAATATACTAAGTTGCTTCAAAAACATCATACCAGCAATGAATATGTGCACACAACAGCAGTAGTAACTATAAATAGGACACATCAGTGGCATACCTATTGGATAAAAATGCAGAGGACTGGAATTCTGTGCAAGGCAAATATGAATATTCATTTTGGTTAGAGTATGAATTTGCAGTCGTAGCTAAATCTGTCAGTGGCCCAGATTAATTATCTGTGTATGTTACGGGCATGTTCAGAAAAATACTTAGAAACATTTACAAAACTCTTTTGCTCAACGTTTTCTAGAATTCATACATTCCAACGCCTTGGATCAACTTATTCACAGCCCTATCAGGGGCAGCAATATCCTAGACCTGGTCAACCAACATGGGAAACCGTTGTTCCACACCAGAGGTCAATTCCTCGTTGGTCAGATGCGACCACAAGCTAATCAGCCTAGACATCCACATCCCACCCCCACTCCCAATTACGGAAACCATCGTAAAAAACTTCTCCAAAGCCAACTTCACACTTCTTAAGACAGAAGTGGCAAACTTCATTAACACCCATGCAGACGGACAGTAGAGGTATGACTGCTGAATCCTACACAAATGCACTTTATAAGCACTTACACGTGTGCATGGATCATGCTATCCCTAATAGAACCAAGATGTTATCTTCCAAAAAAAGGAAGCCAATCTGGTGGTCCTCTGCCATAAACAAACTCTGCAACAGAAGAAAGAAACTGTTGCAAAAAAGAGTAAAATCCCATGACTGGAGGAACTCCCTGGTCAACCTCAGTAAGAAGCTGAGATCCCTCATAAAATCCTCCAAAGTTAGTTATGAAAACAAAATTGCCACTGACTCTGAAGACAACCACAAAGCATTCTATAGCTATGTCAAGAATCTCAATGGGAACACTCAGATCTGCTCTGAGTTACAGCACAATGGCACTAAATATACAGAACCAATTGATATTGCCAACATCCTAGCAGATAGGTTCAGTGATAACTTTACCCCCCTCTCACCCCCTAGAGGGCCCATCTCTATACCAGAAGAATGCGAAGTTCCTATAATCACAGCTGCACAGGTAAAAAACACACTCTCTAAAGCCAAGAACACAGCATCCATGGGACCTGACAATATCCCAGGCTGCATTCTATACGAACTACAGAATCAACTGGCACCACTACCTAAATACCATGTTCAATCATAGCCTCCCCTCAGGCTTTGTACCCACTGAATAGCGCACCATGACGGTTATCCCACTCCACAAAGAGGGAGCCACAGCGGACCCCGGGAACTACCGCCCCATTAGCCTGACGAGCCTGGTCTTCAAGGCCATGGAACGTATCATCATGGAACTCATAAACAAAGACATTGGTAATCTCCAAACTCTTGGCCCTACCCAGTTTGGATTTGTAAAAGGCAGATCATGTCTCCTAAACCTGATTGACTTCTTTGAAGCAGTCACCAAAGCCATAGATGAGGGTAAAATGGTTCACGCAGCTTATCTAGATCTCGCCAAGGCTTTCAACACCATCCCCCACTCTGGAATTATAGATAAGCTCACTAAACTAGGTATAAATCCCTATGTCACAAGATGGGTTGCCAACTGGCTCACGGACAGAACCCACACCATAAAAGTAGCGGATTCCAAATCCGACTTCAGACCAGTGACAAGTGGAGTACCACAGGGTTCAGTCCTGGGTCCTCTGTTTGGTATCTACTTCTCTGAAGTGCAGGCTAACACAGAAGGTCTTTGGCTAACAAAGTTTGCAGATGACTGCAAACTAGGAGCCATAATCGAAACTCCTAACGATGTGGAGAAGCTACAGAAGGGCCTCACTAAGACAGATACCTGGTGTCAAAGCCATGGCCTGAAGCTCAGTGCTAAAAAGTGTATCGTCATCCCCTTTGGTAAAAACTCTGTACCCATGAACTACCACATAGCTGGTAGTCTACTTAATGCCGAAAATCTGATGAGACCTTGGGACACAGGTGGACAGTAGTCTCTCTTTTGATAATTACATCGCGACAGTGGTCAGGAAATCCTTCTACGTGGCTCATCTCATCACAAAAGGATTCTCATCCAGAAAAAAAGAGGTCATTGTTCCCCTCTACTCATCACTCATTAGACCCATTATAGAGTACAACGCCCCTTTTGGTATGTACCTCACAAGACATCTACAACAACTGGAAAGACCGCAGAAATACCTCACAAAGAGGATTACTGGCCCCAAACAGATGCCCTACACAGACCGCCTCAAATAACTACAGCTTTACTCCATCGCATATCGCCTACTCAGGGGCGATCTCTGCCTAACATACAAAGCTATGTCAAACCCAGAGCTGTTGGACATGCTCCACTTAAAGAAATCCCAATCCCTCCGAGCTACATGCTCTAGGGACCTAAACCTTGTCAACACAATAAACAGAACATGCTGGAGGGATAGATTCCTGTCCCAGAGACTTTCCATACTCTGGAACAGACTACCTATATATGTTCAACAGAGCTCCTCATTAGCACTCTTCAAGAAAAATCTTGATGATTGGATGGGAAATGGGAAATTCACCCCAGGGATCACTTCTGTGGCTCTGCTCGACAGGGGCACAGGGAAATAATTTTCTTGGGTGGCGAAAGCCAGGGTACATTTTTTGGCTAGGATTATATAGGCCCTAGGGCCAATAGCCTAGTACCTACCTATGAAAAGCATATTTTTACTATGACTTATCATGAAAGTGCTATTCAGATGATAGAAGAGGGAACAGTTTGAGGCAGACCTGGCTGGCTGCAAACAACTCAGATGTGTGCTGTCATTCAAATTAGCTGAACCTAGCAGGGCAGGAAATGTGAAACTCTTCAAGCTGAGGGTGGGAATATAGGAGGAGTAATTTGAGAAGCAACTGAAGCAGATCAAAGTTGAATGTCTAAATAAACTCTGTTATCTCAGCTATGAGCTGGCAGTGCTGGAAGATTTTTTTACAGAATGTGTAACACATCGTAAGGAAACACATTTGTAAAAGTCACTGTGTGACAGTAAATACTTTTACTGAGGCCTGTCAAACTTATCTGCTCTTTCCTCTTCTAACATTCTAAGTGAATGGAAGTCTTACTTGACAGCCCAGCTATGGGCACTGTATTCTCAGGAACGGTGGACTCGCAGTGCATCATGGGGAAGATTTTTCTTTAGAAGACAACAAATTCTCATCAGGATGTCTGCCCCAGGAGGTCAGTCAGCATTACAAACTGAATAAAATTAGGAGTAACTACTTCTGTCTGGTGCCTCTAGGTTTGCAATGAGCCAATCTTAAGGAAAAGTTAAAAATATATCTTTGTAAAGGTTTTTCCCATAGTGGTCCTTTAGGAAACTAGCTCACTAACAAAATGACCAGCTAATTAACTAACAAAAAGATCTACCCCTAGACATTTGTCAGAATAAATATTAATACAAACTGAAACACTTAAAGATCACTTTTGTACTAAATAACTACTTCATCATGTTTGTGTGTAAAAAAACATAATATTAATGAACATGTGTATAAATATACAAGTGAACACCTAAGTAGGTTGAAAACCATAACTATAATTGCTAAGGTGAAAGTAAAATGTTAAAAATAAAGCATTAAGGTCCTGGGGATCTGTTCTAGTGTGGCATCTAAGAGAGCACTTAGTTTGAATGAGTAAAAATGCACTCAAGCATACCTCTTAACCTGGAAACTTCAAAAATCTGGACAAGGCCCATGGAAAATAGGTACAAATCAGTACGCTGATTAACATAAAATTTGCATACATAATTACCTAACCCCGCCCATTCCAATGTAATTGTGGGTTACCAACTTTCAAACGCCAACTGAAGAACAGACAACCAAAATATGGAACCAGAGTCTCCCGCAGCCATTCCAATGTCCCATTACCTGTCTATTTCTCCCCATTTACCATAAACACTAATGTGTGCATACTGCTTTACTTCTACAATGATTGTTTGGATTTTATTTTTACATTTTATACCACAATGCACAAACACTAAGACATCTGCAAACAAAGCTGCTAAGCAAAGCAATACTGTCTCACAATGGAAATAGACTTGGCATTAAATCGTCTCTGCCGTTGACACTCCCATTCACTGAAACAGCATTGAAACCCAGACATCACATCCAAAGAAAATGCATCTGGCCAGTGGTGGATAAAGATTACCTTTGAGCTGTTTTCAAATCATTGGCCCCTTGCACACAAAACAGGAAACATACATGTGTTCGTTGATACACCTTCCTGACTTTATTAAATTATATTCCTTGTATAATACAGCACACTTGTTAGAGAGTGCATTTTAAACTTATTGTTTGAACATTTTTCCAGTAGGCAATGAAACAAAATGCATGAACCAATTATGACAAAACTGCCCATTTCAGAACATGTCCATCATAAAAGTCTACTTCCACACCCACACAATATAGAATGACAGTAGTGTAATCCATAGGCATCTTGCACATCTTCTCGCACTTACTTTCATTTTCATTTTTTTTCCTTTGGGGGGGGGGCATTCTGGAAAGTTGTTAGAATAAAATGTTGTGTTAACACAATGCATTTCACTGCCAAGTCTGCTATGCCAAATCAGCAGTTTCCAGAAAGATAGCCATCCTATCATTTAGTGAATTCAGTTCTCACTTCTTCTCACCATAGCTCTAGCTAGTCTCAACCTCTTAGCACAAAAAACCTGGACAAAGCCAATAATGGGAGAATGCAGCCCCAAAATACGAACACATTTCAAATACTGATCTTATAAACTTAGAAAATTGCTAGAATAAAAGGTTTGTGTTACCATTTAGTTTCTGAAGAATATGAAGTCTGAAATTCAAATGCCTGTCATCATTTAGTGAATTCAGTCCTTCAGTGATTTGTCACATTTCTGAAAAAACACAGATTTTATGAGGAACAGATCAAAAATATGAGGCTTTAATTCACACATACAGACACAGCTAGCCAAAGAAGAATCCATTTGAATAGCTAAATAAAAACGTTTGAATAACACCTCTTCATCATAGCTAAATAACACGCTCGCTCAAAAAATCCATTTCGTTTTAATAACAAAGCAAAAGCTAAAATGTTTGACTAACAAAGCGCACATACACCCTCTTCATTCAGAGCCATGTGGTTTCCTACCTGAATGCTGCTGCTGCTGCTAGCTAAAGCCAAAGAATAATCCATTTGAATAGCTAAATAAAAATGTTTGAATAACAATGCGCACACACACCCTGTTCATTCAGAGCCATGTGGTTTCCTACCTGAATGCTGCTGATAGCTAAAGCCAAAGAAGAATCCATTTAAATAGCTAAATAAAAATGTTTGAATAACAAAGCGCTCGCTTAAAGAATTAGTTCAGTCACACTTGTAGATCACGGAGTAACGTTTGGATAACAGCTCTTCATCATAGCTAAATAACCTGCTCACTCAAAGTATCCATTAGAATAGCTAATTAAAAGCTAAAACGTTTGAATAACAAAGCGCGCATGCACCCTTCTTCATTCTATGCCATGTGGTTTCCTACCTGAATGCTACTGCTAGCTGAAGCCAAAGAAGAATACATTTGAATAGCTAAATAAAAATGTTTGAATAACAAAGCACTCACACAAAGAATACATTTGAATAGCTCACTCGTATTCGTAGATCACGGGTAACTGCTCGCAAGTGGAGACTAGAGCTGTTTCCAAAGCTAAAATGTTTGCATAATAAAGCATCTGTTTGAATAACCCACTCGCAGGTCACGGGTTCATAGGTTGGTACTAGGCTATCAGCCCTAGGGCCTATACAAGTCTAGCCATAACAATTCCCTGGCTATTTCTTCCCACACTATTTACTTCCCTGGACCCCTGTCTAGCAGGGCGACTGATGTGATCCCCGGGGGGAACGAACGCCAGCCGGAAATGTGTATTTGGAGCCCTTGAGCTCAGTTCCGACAGTCTGGTAGCCCTGACGGAGCTGACACCATTGTGCACACAATAACGTCAGCTCAAACTAAAAAATGTGGGAAAATTAAAAAATAAAATAAAAGTTAAAGCTGGGAAAAAGTCGGAAATGGAGGGGTGTTACTCAGGAATCGTGGCACCCCATATTTGGATCCCAAAACTCAGTAAAAAACGAGTTATTCAGTACAGTTGGGAGGTATGCACTCACGAGTATCAGAAAACAGTGCCAATGTCAGTTATTTTCATTGTAAAATATTTACAGTGTTTGATATTTGTTTATAACAATATTATCATGTAATGTCTGCATTAGTCCCATATAAGACTTTTAATAGTCTTTTAAACAGCGGGGCAGTTTTCTGAGTTCTAGTATGCTTTTTATGGAGCAATAATAATTAAGCCCCAGTTTTCTAAAAGAGTTCAGTTTTAGCTGCTACAGCAGTTCACATTTTTCTAAAAGGTTAGGGCTGTCTCCTTCCAGTTCCGAAAGGTCTGCACAACCAGTTATTTGAAATTTAAAGCCGGTGTATCTTTTGTCAAGCTGCAGGTGCCGAACCAATGTATTATTCTTGCGCTTAGCTTTAATTTTGGAAAGATGGCCAGAAATCCTTCTTTTAAGTCTGTTGAGCCTTTCCCCCACATAAAATGCTTCGCAGTCATTGCAGTTTGCCCTATAAACCAATTACATTGAGTAACAGTCACTTCTTGTATTGGTTTTAATCCGTTTCTTTAAATAAGGGCAGAACAGTATGTCTCTCTCCTGTATGTGCTGACAAAAGACACAGTTGGCTCCACACTTATTGGTGCATGTATCCAGTGGTGTGGGCTTACCTTCAAACCCTGATGTTCTGGATTTCCTATACACATAGGAAGGAGCTCCTCCAAGGATGTCTATTAAATATGATCTTTCAGTAATTATGGTGCAATTCTGTCTAATAATAATAATGATGATGCTGTGATAGTGAACAGGAAAAGTCAAGATACAACTGTCTAGATTTGTTGTCCATAGATTTCTTTAATTCTCTGCTAAAAGGACTGTTAAGTGCTGGTGAATTTGTACTTTTTAGTTCAATTTTAGGTTCCAGAAAGCTTCTTAACTTACTGCTTTCATATCACCTCACCAAAAAATAATTTTCAAGATCATGTAGGCTGTTAAAGAAGGGTTCCATTTACGTGATGATCCTAATTAACCTGTAGCCCTGGGACTTAACATTATATTTTGTCCTGGTGGGATAAAGACTCTTATTATGTAGCAAGAGGTTTACTCTGGTAGGTTTTCTGTAAGGTTCGGTGTCCAATTTACCTTGGTCCAAGTCTTTAGTAATCCGCATATCCAAGAAGACTGCTGAGGTGAAGCCGTGGGAAGAGGTGAAATGCAGGAAGCTGGTGGTTTAATTCAGATAGTTGATAAAATCTTCTAATTTAGCAATGTCTCCTTTCCATACAGTAAAGATGTCATCAATAAAGCACAGATACACTGTGCTATGTTGCATGTATTCTGTTGTTAAAAACATAATCCTCCTCCCAAATGCTAGAGCTCTGTTGGCTAGTCTAGGGGCCATAATTGCCCTCATGGCTATACCAGTCTTTTGTTTATAGTAATTTCCGTTAAACTTAAAACAAGTTGTAGCTAAGCACCATATCTAACAAGTTACCTTTTTCATGTTCTGCTGGTGTGCCATTATTGTTTTTTTCTGTACAAATCAGTCACTGTTTCAATACAGTAATTATGTGGAAGTACATTGTATAATGATTCAACATCTGTTGTTAATAACATGCTAATCAGCATCAATTGTAATTTTTTTTTATTTTCTTTAGAAAGTCATTAGTCTTTTTTGTGTGAAATATTCTTCTCAGCCAGAAGTTGTAATTAAAAAATCCAGGTAGATGGCAGCAGCTTCAGTCAGGGACCCCCCCCCCCCTGTTGCAACCACTGGCCTATAAGGAGGGTTTTCTCTATGTTTATGTGGCTTAGGGATTCCAAGGAATGTAGGCAAGTGGGGAAAGGTATCTAGATAGTCAAAGAAGTTATCTGTTAAAAAAATCATCATAAAATGCAGTCAAGTCCGTGTACCAGTTGTTGTATGATGCCTTAATCTCTTCTAAAGTTAGACTCATAATAGTTAGTGTCACTCAGCATTTCTTCTAACCTCTGGTTATAGCTGCTGGTATCAGTAACAACAATACCCCCTCCCTTGTCAGCCTTCACAACCTGTCAAGACTTATCTCTTCCTAGCTCTAACAATGCTTTTTTTCACCTTTGTTAAGATTGTTGAATTTTCTCTTTACTGATATTTGCAGTACTTTCCTGATGTCTATTTCATATTTGACCTCAAAGGCTGCTAAAGTTTGGTGTAAGGGAGGGCAGTAATTACTGGGTCTTTTTATTGTTTCTTCGATAGTGTTTTCCTTTTCCCCAATGGTACCAGATTTGCCATGTTACATAACTTTTAGATTAAATTTTCTGACATAGGATTTTAGATCAACCAGTACCTGTGCTGTGTCAGACCTGCAGTGGGGAACAAAAATTAACTCCTTTATTTTAATTTGTCTCTAGCTTTTTTGTTTCAGTTCTAAGGTAGCACAGTCTGAGTTTACACTGTGGTGTTAAGGGTGAAGGGGGGCCTGGTTAAAGGAATGAGTTTAATGCTTTTATTGCTCTTAACAGAACCACCCTCTGTAACCACTCCCTTGCTCCAAATAATAACTGGATGGGAAACAGAAAATACACTCCTGGGATTCCACCTGTGTCCCTGCTGGACAGGGGCTCTGGGTGCTGACTTGTCTAAACATGGGCTGAACTCTTGGCTAGGCTTATAAGGGCCTCAATGCCAATAGCCTAGTAACGTCCTATAACCTGATTATATATATAAGTAATGAATTTTTTTATGCTTTTCATTATACTCAACTAGGATTGCTTGTTTGTGTGTTTCAATAAAGGATATTCCATTTTTAACTCAACTGTGGACTACCTACTGTTTTCTATTTTATTATTTTGTTGTACATATTTTACAGTTTAATTTTTTATTAGTGAACTAGGTGCATAACATAATTCAAGGAGTGAACTTCACAGCCTCCACACTGCAAAGTTTCTTCTTGTTTTATCTACAAGGTACCCCCTGCTGTCATACATCATTGGAAGGCTCTTGAACAAGTAAGCATTTCTCCCAGGGATGTCTTGGATCTGTTTTGGATTTTTATAGATATAACCCTGTGTTTGAAAACAGCACTAGTTGTATCTTTCGGCTTTTCTCGGTTAGGGGTTGCCACAGCGGAACTCCAGTCCGCTAATGATTGGCAGCAGAGTTTTACGTGCCGAGTTGCCGGCCCTGACGCACAACCTTCAACGAAGGGACGCCCATTCACGCATGTCTCCACACAGAAGATGCTCTAGCTGAGAATCGAACAAGGCAACCTATTACTGTGAGGCAGCAACGCTACCACAGCACCACCACTGCAGTACTGAAAACAGCACTAGTAATTTGGTGAAATAAAATACTATTTCCTTTCTTAAAACTGATAAAGTAAGCATTTACAGACACTTTTGATACTAGCAGTCATTGTCTGCCAAAGGTCTTTGTTATTTTACATTTTTGTAGCTCACGTTGTTTATCAGATATTGCAGATTATTTAAGTAGAGGATTTTATAAGAAAGCTCACAGGAAGCAACTTGTTTCCTGGCTTAGATGATACCAGGGATTTACATATTTTGTGATTCCTTCTATAGCATTATCTGAAATTTCAAGTAACAGAGTTCCAGATAACCCTTTGTCTTTGCCACAACCCTTTGAAGTTATGCCCTGTGTTTGATGATTGTAGGCTGAAAATGTTATAGTTCATCTCTATAGAAGCAGCAAGACTTTAATCAGCAAATAATGTTAATAAAGTTTTATGATCTCTGTCTAGCTTCACTTTTTTCTACTTCAGAGTTATTGATGAAAGTTCTTTACTACAGAGATTAAAGCAGGTGCTTCCCTTGAATTGAAAATACATTTTTGGTGCTAGAAACAGACATTTTTTATGCTTAAAGGGAGAGTGTCAAGATTCCCTGCAGATCTCATTGTTTTGATTAAGCTGGTAGGTCAGGTGATCCTATTGTTTACATTCAGACAGCTTTAGTGTGATGGCTCAGGTTTCAGTACCTTGGGGGAAGGGTAATTTAACTCTTCAGGAAATGCTAACAGTTTCCTCTGTGTGCTCATTTTATTTACAGCTCCATGCTGATAGTAAAACCATATCACTACACTTTGAAATGTAGGGAAGAAGTGCTTATATGAGCTACTGTTTTTTTTTTTTTTGCATCTTTCACTTTGGAGGCAGACACAAATGTGATTTTTTTTTTAAATATTTTCTGAAGCACGCTATTTTGGATGTACATCTAATGGAAAAAGATGTAATGGATTTTACTGCTCATTGATGTGCTTTCACATAATGTCCTACTTGCTGTTTGTTACATGAGAAAAGAGCACCACAACTATGTCCCTAGATGAGCAGTACAGTATGCATTACTGTTGGTGGAAGAGGACTAATCAGAATGTGACAGAAAAAAAGGTGCACTGTTACATTAGAAGCACTCAATAGCTAAGTCAGCTTTCAATAGTAGATATGTGGAAAAGACTGACTACTGTTCCACATTGCTAAAGAATTATCCCTGGTCCTAACATGCAAACAGTGCTTCAGGAAGGTCATCTGTAAAGGGTCTATACCAGATAATCGAAAGTTGTTTTCAGCGAACGCTCACATGAGCGAAAATGCTGGAAATCGAAAGAGTGTTTGTGGGGTCTGGTACAATGAGGAGTGGGATGTTTGCCCTTTCCTCACTGTAGTCCAAGCTCGGAGTTGGAATATATAGTTAGAGGGGGTGTGGGGGGCATAGCCCCCCCACAATAAGGAGTTCAATGTCCAGCGTTTTTGCTCATGTGATCATTCGCTGAAAACAACTTTTGGTTTTCTAATATAGACCCATCTGTAAAACCGTTCAGCATGGGTACCACCCAGAAAGAATTTTAGTGAGCTTATTCAAGAATGCTGTAAAATCTGAACTCTCCTAAAGCTGTGTTAATATACACAGACAGTATTTTTTTTTCTTTCTGCGTTAACATTGCT
>NC_056732.1:1273549970-1273656455 GCF_019279795.1 Protopterus annectens | reverse complement strand
AGGGCGTAAAGGTGATGCTCATGCTTACCAAAAACAGAACTTCTTTGCCACCAGTCAGTGTATCTTTTACATTGTCGGTCTGTTTACTTGCGTCAATTTTCTGCCAATTGAATACATTTTCATTCTCCAGGGACTTCCTACACGTTGTTGTTTTTGCTTTTGCAAGAAAAGTGCCCCATTGAGGATTTTGTTTTTTCTTGTTTTTTTGTGCTCCTTGAGGTTAATATCATGCAGAAAGAGTAAATGCCAATGTGAGAGACTGATTTGTCATAGAGACTGCAATGGTAAGTGTCTTTTTTTGCTTAGGTGGCTTGTCAGGATCATGCATCTTTTTCTATTGTTATGCATTTCCCCATACCCATTGCTCTATTTAAATAGCCTTATATTTCATTTTGTACTTTACTTCTCTTTTGTCCCCTGCCAGCAAGGCTAGACTCCGACCTTACTAACTACCCCGTTTACAGAGCCTCTGGACTTAACCAGAGTACTTTCCACATTTTTTTTTTGTGGACTTCACTTTGACTAAGGTATAGCCCCACTCCATTCGCCCACTGCTTTGCTCTGGGCTCACTTCACTCCCCTACCCCCATTCCCACCCACCCCCTCTTTCATTGCGCTTCAAGTCCGATAGCCACACCCACTATCTCCTCATCCTTTTATCTTCTCATTTACTTCATACTAATTATCCAAGTTTCCACACCCTCTCTCAACAGCATTCCCCTGCCATCTCCTCATTCTTTGTACAGTTAATAATGCTCTTCCCACTAACATCGTGTTTTCTACTCTTCTCACACCTCACAGCATTATGTCCTAACTCCCTTATTACTAGTCTTAATTATACACCCCTACATACTAACTCTAATATTATTCTAATATCAACCTTATCCTTTACTTCTCAACTGTTCTTCTCTATCATAAACCTTTCCTTCTCCTCTACAAACAAGATTTTCTAGAACATCTGCCTCCCATCTTTTTCTCTAGACTATTAAACTCTAGCCATAGACTGTATTTCATAATTTCATAGCCTAGTACCTACCTATGAACCTATCAGCCCTAGGGCCCATACAAGCCTAGCCAAAAAATGTACGCCGGCTTTCGCCACCCAAGAAAATTATTTCCTGTTCCCCTGTCGAGCAGAGCCACAGAAGTGATCCCCGGGGTGAATTTCCCATTTCCCATCCAATCATCAAGATTTGTCTTGAAGAGTGCTAATGAGGAGCTCTGTTTGATATAGGTAGTCTGTTCCAGAGTATGGGAAGTCTCTGGGACAGGAATCTATCCCGCCAGCATGTTCTGTTTATTGTGGTGACAAGGTTAAGGTCCCTAGAGCATGTAGCTCGGAGGGATTGGGATTTCTTTAAGTGGAGCATGTCCAACAGTCCCTTATACATTCTGGCTATATTCACCCCAACCCAGGACCTCAAACCCCACTTTCACCTCAACACTGTAACTTTCTTAAACTTGCAAAAAATCTCCACTTGACTACCATAAACTTCCAAAGCATCTGTAACAAAACCTCTGAGCTCCATGCTTGGCTTACACAAAACAAAACTCGTATCCTTGCTGCCACTGAAACTTGGTTAAAACCCTCCATACAAAACACTGAAATTCTCTGTCATGATTTCAGTGTAATTAGAGTAGATAGACCACACAAAAAAGGAGGTGGTGTAGCCCTGTTCTACCCTAATACTCATAATTTAGCCCCTTTAGTTCCACATTTTCAAAATACTGAGATCCTAATCTCATTCTTACATTTCAACAACTCCTAAAAAATCTGCATAATAGTCATTTACATTCCCCCCAGGAAATAATATCCAGGTTTTATAAGATATACTATCCTGGGTTTCCTCTAGTATAGCAAATGAAACTATTATTCCAGGTGACATGAATATTGACTGGGCTTCTACTTCCAATAATCAATCCTCCTTTAGCATAAACTTATTTCATTTTATTCAGCTAATCAATACAGTCACTACATTTAGCCATAAATCTAATAAAGGGTCAATTTTAGATTGGATCTTGGTCTCAGACCCATCCAAATACCCTGTCTCTGGCACTATGGCAAACTCCATCAGTGACCACCTCCCAGCCTTCACTATATGTAATTGCTCATCCCAAAAACCCACAAGTACCAGGTAATACAAGACCAATCAAAATTGTGTCCACAGACCTTCAGTAGTATCCTAAGAAAATAAAATTAAAACTGTCTTAAAACCCTTCCCCATGATGATGCCTTGCTTTTCTTCAGGAACTCCTTTCTAAACATCATGCATAGCTTAGCATCCATCAGATCTAGCAGAATTAAATCCAACTATGCCCCCTGGCTTTCTAAATCTAATAGAGAAACTGTGCTAAACAGAGACAAAGGCTGGAAATTTTTGCTCAACTCCAAACCCCCCTCCAGCCTTATCCTTTACAAACAGCTTTGAAACCAGGCCAAAAAACTTATCAGCAAAGACAAGCAACAATATTTCTGGAACTTACAGACAAGAAAAATAACCCTAGACTTTTCTGGTCTTCTGTCAATAATCTTATACCCTGGTACAAATTCTAATCCTTGCCCTTACTCAACCTTATTGCTTCTAAATTCAGCTCCTACTTCATTGATACTGTAAACAAGCTTATGAAATCCTTATCCCAAGCCCTACCAAATAACCATACTCCTGTACCTACCTCCCCTCCTCCTTCAGTACAATATCTCCCTAGCCAAAATATCACTGCTCAAAACTGCATTACTGAATCTCCCGTACAGGAATTCAATCTCTCCCCTATCTCCATATCCTTTATAAAGAAACTTAACCAAAATCTAAAGCCTTCTAATTCTGCCGATAATATTCCTGCCAAATTCCTCAAGATTGCTGCCGATGTCAGAGCCCTATCCAGTTAGTATCCTAATCATCTGGTCTATCAAGGAATCCTGTGTACTCTCTCTATGGAAAAAAGCTATTATTTGCCCTCTGCAGAAAGATGGCCCCTCCTCTGATATCTCAAACTTTTGACCCATCATTTCTATCTCCCTATTTCCAAATTACTGGAAAAATATGTCCAAAAACAGCTCCTCAGTCACCTTCTAAATCACAACATCCTCTCACCAACCCAGCATGGATTGCATCCAGGGCATAGTACATCAGCTGCTTTGATCTCCTTCTTTGGATATCATTAACAAAGCCTGTGACCGAAGCCACAGAGTGATAGCTGTCTTTCTGGATCTGTCAAAAGCTTTTGATACTATATCTCATACCATTCTCCTGTCTCAACTCTCTTCTATAGTGTTATCTTCTCAGTCTCTCAACTGGTTTAAAAGCTCTCTCTGTTAGGCAGCAAGCTGTCAAATGGCAAAATTTTATCTTTCCTTATCTACATAACCCTACAGGTATTCCACAAGGCTCAGTGTTAGGACCCCTTCCATTTAATATATATATATATATATATATATATATATATATAAACAATCTTCACCAAACTATTCCAAATGCCGTCCTAGTGCAGTATGCAGACGATTCAACCATTGTTTGTGCTGCACCTAATCCAACATCTCTTCAACCAATGAAACAAACAGCATTCAGTATAGTAGAATTATGGCTCCATAAAAATAATTTCTGTCTAAACACTGAAACAAGTAAGCTTATGCTATTTACCCCAAAAAGAAATACAGCATTTAACAAAGAAAAAATCAACGTATCTCTAAACTCCAGTAAAATTGAACTAGTAACAAACTATTAGGAGTCATAATAGATGAAAACCTCAACTTCGACCTGCACATCCAATCCAATATTAATAAAACCCATGAAAAGGTAGGGCTTCTGTATAGGCACAGCAGGTTCTCTCCTTACCAACCAAACAAGCTTTAGCCCTCTCCTGTCTCTCACCTTCATTAACCTATGGTTCACCCTTGTTAATTAATCTACAGTCTTCCCTGAAACTCAATCTAGAATGTTGCTACAACAAGATTGCCATATTTTCCACAGGCAGCCGTCACTCTCCCATCACTGTAGCACATTATGAAAACTACAATGGCTAGAATTCCCCCATTACTCATGCAGCTAACCACTTCACACAAACTTATCTATAAACCACAAGACTGCCCTGCCCTGCCCTCAGCTCTTTAGTTGCCCCCTATTCCCTGCTTAGGCCACTGCGTTCAGAACACCAACACTTACTCCAAATCCATAAACCAAACCTACCTGCAGGTAAACTACTATACTCTTGGACCATGGCCAGATCCTGGAATAACCTCCCTTCCTCTATTCACAGTGAACAACATCCCTCTAACTTCAAAACGACCCTACACAATCTCTCTAACTGGATATGTAACTACACAAAACGACATCGTACCACTCATGAAGCCATTACCTAACATATTCTCCCAGTCAGTCTCAGCTGCCCGCCAATACAATGTTAGCCTCTGTAACTCCCTTGTATCCTTGCTATTCCTTCTAGCCTCTTGAACCATACTATTTCTCATTCTATAGCCTCACCAGAAGCTGACTAACTTCTGTCTCTTGTTCTGTACTTTCATCTGAGTTTGTCTAATTCTTTTCACCATACTTCTGCTGACTGGAAATGCCTATACTGATTCCTTCTGCTATCAGCTAGCTTTTCTTTGCAACTACTTCATGCCTGAATTTCCACTGGAACTATGTAATTCTACAGTACTTAATTGTATTATATTCTCATTTCAATTGCTTGTGTCTTTGAAACCGTAACACCCAACTCCTTTATATATGGTAGAACCTGCTCATTACAAATTCTTCCATTATTATTCTTCATTTTTGCTTATGTTGCAATTCATTGCAATTACTGTTTTTTAAGATGGTTTCTGTAATGTCTCACTGCAACTGTTGTATTTTAATATTGTATCTTGTTACTTGTCTTGGAGCTTTTCTCCCCTGGGCCTCCACTGAAAATGAGCTCACTGTGGCCCAGTGGACTTTCCCGGTAAACAAATTTAAGTAAATAAATACATTTCCAAAAAAAAATTTGCAGTAGACTTTCCTCCCTTTCCTTGTATCTTGAGAACCTTTGTCTTAAGCTACTCGCTAAAGATGATGTGGAAGAAATCTCTTGCCCTGAGGGGCAGCCGTTAGAGAAGAAGGTGAAAAAGGTATGACCGGAATCATTCGATGTCCAGCCTTTGCCATGTGTTTCTCCTGAGGTCGCTAAAAAGTCAGAGGCTCGCCCAGCTGTGTTGTCAGATTTCTCTATTGCAACCATGTTGAAGACCGATGAGGATCCAGCTGGCAGCACATCTGAAGAGGCATTGCAGCCATCCATCTGGAATGTTTAGATGGAGCCATGTTTTTTATTTGTGAGGGGCCTAGGGGAGTTCCTCAGTTTCTAGTTGGGGAAGAAGTACCTGCTATGGTTCTTGACTATTGTCCTAGATCTGAGCCTTCTGAGGATGTTCCCCTAAAAAAGAAACAAAAAATGAAACATGTTTCTTCTGCATCTAGGGATCCACAAAGTGAGTGGCAGGCTTTTACTTAGGGGTTATTTTTCTGCCTTAATGTCCTTAAAGCCTTCTCATTGCATTCCAGTTCGTGCTGTGATAGGTTCATAGGTGTTTACTAGGCTAATGACCACAAGGGCCTTTTTAAGCCTAGCCATGCATCCCAAATCTCTGATAAGTTCTAATACACTTGATAAGTGTAAGCATGGGCTTAGGAGATGAACCATTTACAGGTTACCTGTGTACATTAGGAGACATAGGTGCCAAACCAGGGATGAATTTCCTGTTTCCCATCCAGTTGTCCAAGTTGCACTTGTTCCTCCCCTCGGTTTTGTACTCCTCTTAAAAGGCCTAGAGACCAGGATTCTTCTGAGGATGAGTCTGAGTCTGCTGATGAATCCTTAACTTATTCTACTCAAATTCCTTCTCCTTTGGACTATGGGTCAGAGGAGGAGGAACCTATTTGTCCTTATGCTCCTTTGGAGGAAATTTCCTTTGGGGACACGCTCTCTAGAAAGGATGTATTTAAATGGGATTGTACTCAGGTCTCTGATATCCATAAAAGGTACTATACGTTGCTGCAGCTGGACTCTACTAAGCCTCCATCTATTCCTCCTGTTTTGGCTTCTTTGCTGGATGCTTTCTCTAATGCCTCTTGGATGCATGATTCTCCCCTGCTCCAAGAATCCAGATAGGTTTTATAGGGTTCCTGAGGATTCTTCTTTTTATGTGTTGACTCTTCTTTTTCAGGTCTATCAACTTATTTCTGATTTTCCGGACTCTGAGTGTAAAACTTCTGTTCTTTCCTTTTTGGTACTTTCTCTTAAGTCATTCATCATTCTATTCAATGGAGTTATGATGCAGTGGATGCCTCTTTTAGGGCTGCTATTTTCGGTTCAATTATGAGGAGGTATTCTTGGCTT
Source organism: Protopterus annectens (assembly GCF_019279795.1). NCBI lineage: Eukaryota > Metazoa > Chordata > Ceratodontiformes > Protopteridae > Protopterus > Protopterus annectens. The sequence goes on along the minus strand of NC_056732.1, from coordinate 1,273,650,083 downwards.
AGGCTTCAACCTCTACCTGATGATATTAAAGCTAAGTTGATGGATCCTCCTCTGTATTCTTAACTTTTGTTTGGGTAAGCTGCTGCTGATTTGTTTGTCATTTCAGGATAAGGGTAAGGCTTTATGGGAACTTAAACATGTGTTTGTTTCTCCTGTGCTTAAGTTTCAGAGAAACTGCCCTGCTAAGCCTTCCTTTGTTTGTAGGCAATCACATCGTTCTACTAAAGGTAAGAAGAGTGGCGAATGGACTCCTCCTGCTGAGTCTACTCAATTTTCAGGGACACTGAAGGCTTCCTTTCTGGACAAACAAGGTGCTGTGTGACTGTCCATCCCTTCCGAGCCACATTCCTCTTTCTCTTTGCCTTTCTCTCTCCCGGTTTGGCTTTAGATCACTCAGGGTTGTTGGGTTCGATCATTCTTCAAGGGTACTTCATGGTGTGGAAATCCTTTCCTCCATTTATGGGCATTCCTCAGCATCCTTGGGAACATCTTCCCTTTTTACAGAGGTTCTTCAAGATGTCTTGTCTCAGGGTACTATTCCAGAGGTGTCTGTGTCCGAAAGGGGGAAAAGGGTTCAACTCATGACCATTACTACTGTCCAGAAAAGAGGGGACTTTCTAGACCTCTCTCATCTAACCACTTGTCTAAAGATACCTTCCTTTCAGATGTCCTTCAGATTCTGTTTCCTCTCTTGCTCCCTCTGGCCTGTATGGTATCTCTTGAGTATCACGGATGCTTATCTCCATATTCTGATCCATCCTCATTTCAGGAAGTTTTTGCATTTCTCTGTTGCTTCTGGGCATTTTCATTTCTCTGCTTTGCCCTTTGGTTTTTCTACTGCCCCAAGGGTGTTCACCAAATGCCTTGCTTCTGTGATTACCTTTTGCAGACTTAAAGGAATCCAAATATTTCCTTAATTGGATGATCTGTTGATTCAGGCATCCTCTCCAGAGACCCCTTTTGCAAAATCTTCGTTTTGCCATATCTCTTCAGTGTCTGGGGTTCATTACAAATTTCAAAAAGTCTGCTCTGACTCCTCCTTAAGGTCATGTTTTTCTAGGTTGTAGGATTCAGATGGTGTCAGTGCTTGCATGACTGCCACCTCCAAAGGCTTTGACTCTCATTTCTTTTTTTCACACTCTTCTTCCTCTGGCTTTCATTATCCCATGGAATTTGAGAGTTCTATTTTTCATGGCATCCACCATTCTGATGTTCCCTTTGACCAAATTTCATATGAGAAAGTTTCAGTGGTTTCTTAAATCATTGTGGCTTCAACATGCTCATCCTCTAGAATTTGTAGTTTGCCTTCTTCCTTGCCTCAGACAGGGACTTGTCTGGTGTATTCAGCATTTGTCTTTGAATCTAGCGACCCCTTTTCCATTCCCCTCTTCCGTCTCAGGAATTCTTCACGGACACCTCAGGCATGAGATTGGGGGGGGGGGGTGACTTTTGGCTCCCTAAAGGTAGAAGGGGTGTGGTCACCTTGTCAACAGAAGCAGTTTTTTTTAAGATTTCCTTTGTCTTTGTGCAACAGGACCATGATAATTCTTTCCATGACCTTGCATGTAAGATTAAATAAACTTATGGGTCTGTAGTTCCCTGGGTCAGTTGATAGACCAACTTTGTGTAGTAGGATTATAGTTGCAGTCCTCCATACCTTAGGGACGAAGCCTGACTGGGGCTTTGGTGGTACAGAGATTCTAGTAGGCCTGACAGGTCATGTTTCAAGCTGTTTCATAGGCATCCATGGATATCATAGGCTCATTGATGCAGTGTTTTGATATGTGTAGAGTGCCGTGCGGACATGTTCTTTAATGATCGTTGGAAGAGAAATTGTAGATGGTATTTCCTGGGGAGTAACTGATCATCTCGGAGCCATATGGATTTTGTCTTCTGCTTGTACTTTATTGTAGTTGCTCACAGTTTTGAGTAAAGGTACTGTTCACTACTCTTTTATCTTGGAATTTGTTAACTACTTTAGCCAATTAAATGTTTCTGTCAAGACTTTTGTCTTTATACTTACAGGCTGAGTGGTATGCCTTCAGTTATAAATGAAATGTCATGAAATTACAAGAAATGAATGTTTTTTTTTTTTTTTTGCATGTGTATTCATATTGACTAGCCAGTCATTTTTTTTTCTAATTAGAACTAGCCGGTACAATTTAAACTTGGATTCATACATACATAAATAAGTAAACAGGCACACGCATTCCATGTGAAATTGTCATTTCATTTATTTTACAAAATAAACAAGAAAGCAGATGCACAGGTTTCATGTGAAGTCATGGTTTTATTTGTTTGACTATTTTTCAACTAATGACATATCTAGGCATGTAATGTAATAGTTGTACAGTGAAACAGTGTAAATGGCAACTGAGAGCAAATGTGATATTTTGATGCAAAAAGACAATTTTCTGATCAGTCACAAAAATGAAAGATGTCTGTAATATACACTCATTAGTTTAAAAAACACCATTGCACATAAAAATAAATATAAATGAAGGCATCCCTGTATATGTCGTATAGCAGCTGTATTAAACAGCTTATTTATATTTACTCATTGTACATGCATAAAAATATTTTAGGCATGGGTAATAATGCCCTACTAGCTTGCAGGTGTACCAGAGCAGTCAGTTCCAAAAAAGTGAAGATGACGGTCTTAAAAAATTCTAAAGTAATGTTTCCTTTAATATAATTAGAAATTTTATTGCATGTGTCAGCTACTCTTTTAGAGAACAAGTTATTACATTTCCCATTCATATGTCATCTCCTATACAGATTATCTGACAATTCTCTACTATTCTTTGAAAACTCCAAACATTTCTAGAGGTAGTTGTCTCTAACTACTCTCTACTTAAGGTCACCAACTAAATATCAATATGAGATGGAGTAAAAAGTTAAAATATTTTAATTGTTTCTAGTACCTTAAACTTTCACATCCATGAAGGCCCTTGGCATATTTTCACTGTGCTCTTTCCAATTTACTCATACTAATTTTATTATAAGGTTTCTAAATTATTATTCCATACTCTAATTTGGATTTAGTGTAACTCACAGTCCATAATTTCTGATTTCCTAGACTTTATAAATCTTTTTTTTTTTTTACAGCTTACAGACTTACAGATATGGAGCATCTCTGGTAGGGCAGGGTCTGATATTGCCTTGTAGGCGAGACACAGATCACCTCTGAGCAATCTGTATGATACCGAGTAAAGTGATACTGATTTGAGCCTGTCCTCATAGGACAGGTTTTGGAGGCCTTGGATTCTCTTTGTGAGGTATTTCTGTGGCCTTTCCAGTTGGTGCCGGTGTTTGGAGAAGTACATACCAAATAGGGCGTTATACTCAATTATAGGTCTAATGAGGGAGGAATACCGAGAGGTAATGACCTCCTTTTTTCTGGATGCAATCCCTTTACCTATAAGATGAGCCATGTAAAAGGCTTTTGTGACCACTGCTACCACATGATGGTCGAATGTGAGATTGCTGTCAACCTGAGTAGCAAGGTCTTTCACCACAGGCTGTGTGCTTAGGGGGTTGCCATTGATGAGGTAAGAAGGGGCCGTGTTTTTTCTGAATGGTACGATAATACTTTGTGTTTAACTTAAGGCCATGACTTTGGCACCAGTTATTTGTAGCTGTGAGACTCTCTTGCATTATGTTAACATCATTTGGGGAGTCAATGACAGCACCTAACTTGCAGTCATCCACAAACTTGGTCAGCCACAGGCCCTTTGTCTTTGCCTGGACCTCTGAGAAGTAGATGCCAAACAGTAGGAGTCCCAGGACAGATCCCTGGGAAGCACCACTAGTGATAGGTCTGCTGTCGGAGGTGGTGGCACCTATTTTGACCTTCTGGGTCCTATCTGTGAGCCAGTTGGCCACCCATCTGAAGACTAGGATTAACACCAAGTTGTGTTAGCTTTTCAGTGATGCCGGAGTGAGCGATTGTGTCAAAGACCTTGGCCAGGTCAAGCTAAGCTGTACGTACTGACTTTCCCTCATATAGGGCCTTGGTGACAGTCTCAAAGAAGTCAACTAGATTCAGTAGGCAAGATCTGCCCAGATGAATCTGAACTGGGAGGGGTTGAGTGCTTGGAGATTGTCTATGTCCTTGTTTATGAGATCCATAATAATACGCTCCATGGCTTTACAGATCAGACTTGTCAAGCCAATAGGGCGATAGTTGCATGGGTCAGTAGTTGTGCAAGGGAATGACAATATCAGTTCTCCACTCTGCTGGAATGAAGCCTGTAATTAGGCTGTGGTTGAATAGGATACTCAGTGGCGAAGCTAGTTCCTGCTGGAGTTGGTGCAGAATACAGCCTGGGATGCTATCAGGTCCCATGGAAGCTGTGTTCTTTGCCTTGGATAGGGCCTTTAATACTTGATCTATGGAGATGTGAGGTGTGGGACAAGTACTGGGGATGTCGAAAGGGCCTTTGGGGGGTAATAATGGGGTGAAGTTTGCATTGAACTTATCAGCTAGCAGGTTGTCTGTCAGCAAGATCGGTGTAAGTGGTACCACTAAGTACTAATTCAGAACAAACTTGGGCTTTGCCATGGAGGTCCTGACGTAACTGAAGAAAGACTTATGGTTTCCTTTTGCTTCAGAGGCTAGTTTCAACTCATAATTGGCTTTGGAGTTTTTCAGTAGTGATCAAATTTGCTTGTTGAGACTGAGGAGAGAGGTTTTCTGATTTGGAATTTGTTCCTTTCTACCCTTGGACAACAGTTTCTTCCTTTTGTTGTAAAGCCTGTTGATAGAGGATGTCCACCAGACAGGTTTGTGTTTCCTTGAGGAGCATATTTTTGTTCTGTTGGGTATGGCTAAGTCTATGCAGTTGTACAGGTGCTTCTATACTGCACTGGTGTACTGTTCAGCATAGTTGTCTGAATCCTCTGAGGTGGGGGGGGGTGTGAAGCTACTGATACCCTACCTTAGAAGGTTGTAGTCAGCTTTTGAGAAGCTTTTTAGCCTGGTTATGACTGGGGAGGAGTTTGGTGGGATAGAAACTTTGAATGAGACAGATTATCTGATCTCACCAGGGAAGAACATACTATGGGAGTGGTGCAGTGGTCGCCCATGATGGTGAGAACAGAGTCCAGTATGTTATCTCCCCTTGTGGGGGATGAGACCAGCTGGTTTAGTGTGTTAGACCTGATGAAGTCAAGGAATCATTGGGTGAGTGCATTAGTGCAGGAATAGTTCACCCAGTCTATGGTGGGGTAGTTGAAGTTACCAAGAATCAGGGTGTTAGGGTGTACCCTGATGGAGTCAAGTAGGTCCAGGTAGGAAGAGTGGGTGTCCTGAGACATGGGGGGGTCTATAGCTGGTTATAACTTGGATGGGTGTCTTGCCAACTGTCAGTTTCACCTGGAGTAATTCATGCTGGTAAACCAGTCTGGAGGTGTGCATGTCCTTAATGAAGATAGAGACTTCACCAGCCTTAGTCTTTTTGACCTCATTTTGTGGTCTAAAGGTGTGGAATGAGGTACAGTGTGGTAAAGCAGGGGTGCTCTTCACAGCCCTGAACCAAGTTTCCGTGACTGCACAGACATCTGCATCTTCCAGTGTGAGGAGAGCCTCCCGTGAGTTCATTTTCATATTAAGGCCTCTAGCACTGAGCAGCATTACCTTCAGTTTGCTTTTTGACAGATCTTTTATGTTGGAAGATGTGTCTTTGGGACATAGCATAAAAAAGGCACAACGGGGGGAAGGCAAGAGCCTTGGGCAATATCCAGAACCCCAGGGGTGACAGGTGGAGGCCATCTCTGGCAAAGCATCGAGGCCTGCTAGCCACGTCATCCCAGGCAGACAGATACTGGGTCTCCTTGGAAAGACACCAGAAATTAAGCCAATTGTTGAAGTCTATCATTTTTTGTTGGTATTGTGGTGTCATTCTTGGTGAAGTTATAGGATGCTGCTTAGGGCTAAGGTCATACCTGCCTGGAGTACATAATCTGAGAACTCAATCATGTCTCTCTTCATATAGTCAAGGGAGCTACGTCTCAAGTCATTCACACCAACATGGACAATGACAGTCATACGTGTACTTGTTGTGGAGAGACTTAAGTGTGTGCGTGATGTGGTGGATTATACTGCTTGACAAACAGCTGACCATGACCTTCTCCTTGTTGAGCCTGTGAGGGGGGACATCAGTGTGTCTTACTATTGAGTCACCAATGACTAGTGTGTTTGGTTTATTGTTATGTCTTATGGGCTGCGTTGGTTTATTGTTATGCCTAAAGGGCTGTGTTTGTGAGACATTGATGTGTTGACTACTGTGTGTGATATGATTGATGTTGTGGAATGTTTGTGTTTTGGAGTTCTCTGTTGTTTTAATTTAAGTTTTTGTTGAGGACCCCTGTATAGGTGGGTGTGTGACTTTGTGATGTGGGTGTTATGGTGTTTGTGCTGGCAATCTCATCTTTGTTAGGAGTACTGACTTTGGTGTGAGAGATCATGGATTCCAGCTTACTGATGTAGATGCATCTCTCGCAAGTAGAGGAATTATGTGCTGAGTGAAGGGGACTGTCTGTGGACATGAGGCATTTGCTGCACTGTCTCAGTATGCCCATGTCGACCAGGCTGGCAGGGGAAACTGATGGTAATTGTCCTGTTCCCCTTGCCGCCAGTCCTTAGCAATCAACTCATACCTTAATGACCTGCTGAATAACAAATGCAATGATACTGTGAGTTCATGCTGAAGTGCTCTCAGGTCATTGTTAGTAATTCTATTTCATCCCTGTACTTTGTGTCCAATGTGCATATTTACCATTTTTTCTTCTTCCTGCCTTTGCCCTTCCCCTTGTCCTGTACTGTTTTGGACCACATTGGTGTTTTCTTGTTCCCTTGTTGGTCCACTAAAAACGGACCCATATTGTTTACAGATACAGAACCTTCAACAGCTGAAATGTTGGTCCCCTGGTTTTGAATAATGTTGTTAGTAACACTGGCAATATTGTTACTACCTTGACCAACTGCATGTTCTTTAACTGTGGTGTTACCCATACTACTGTTGTTAGTAAAATTTCTTTCAGCTGTAACTTCTGATACTTCTACAACTTCATGTACATTGTTGACATTATTTAAATTAAATACACGATTATTCAAACTACGAACTGCTTAGGCATTGTTATCAGCATAAGCCGATGCATCTCTTCTTAATTTACCCTGTTTCCTTGTTACAATTGTTGCCCTATATCTATCTGCTTTAGCGGCAACACCACAAAACAAATGGTTAAGCAATTTGAAACAAGAAAAGTTTTAATTTTCGCATCCAAGTCGCCGACTTTTACTTCTTCCATCTGTTTCTGGTAGTGTTCAACCAGAATCCGCATCATGTTAATAGCGGATTCATTGAACAAATCAACAATTTGACTGTGTAGTTCGTCCCCAGTTTTCACACAGTTCTGGAATTTATTGAACCGCAAACCTTGCTGAACACACTTGCGTCTAATACATTCACCAAAATAGCTTATTTCAAAGTTAAGCTGACATATTTGAGTTAGTTTCTCAAAGTCAAAAATAAGTTTTTTTTACATTTACTTTGCTCGACAATGCCATTTTTTGAATTATCAGTATTTACTGACTCGCTGTTTGACAAGTTCGCAATGTTGGCAAAGGGATTAGCATGAGTTTGAAAGACATGCTGTAAAACGTTGTTGTTGAGCACCGGTGTTGATTCAACTGGAGTGTCTTCAGCTGGAACTATGTTTATTCAGTCATGTGACTGCTAATTAAGTATTTAAATGCTGTTTTAGGGTGGTTAGAGTGTTTTTCTGATGAAGTTCACAGCATATTAAAGTGAATGAAAGCGCTAACTTTTGGTGTCCGTGTCTTTTGGTCTTGGTTTGGAGCAGTTTTTTTAGTTTTCCTCTGTACATTGTTGGTACTATTACAGGACATAAAACACAGTAAGTGTGTAGTCAGAAATTAAAAATAGCACACTGTGTAAAGCTAAACGTTACAGTAAGTGTTATCATGCAGGACATAGCCACTTCAAATATATTTGTAGTACAATCATGGGAGTATGAAAATGTGTCTGGTCATTACTATATACTTTCATAAGCACCATATTTGTGGGTGATTATGAAAATATTTTGGTATGTGTAAATATGGATGTTCGTGTCAACCATGTCTGTTAATTATAATATATACACATTTGTAAAAAAAAAAATTGCATATGTGCATGCATGCACACAGGCTTCTCATGTACACTACTCGGGCAAAAAAGCGTAAAGATTTGCATATGTACATGCATGTGTACACACACATTTGTATGTATATGTCTCTAATTATACATTGAGATGTGTATGTTATTATGCAGGTCCAAATGGAGTCACAAATTATGTTTTATATTTCCCATTACTATTTTGTATGATGTAGGTGGCAATAGTGATAGTTCGATGTTTTGTATTTTGAACAAATTTGCTGATGATTATTCATTGTGTATATGGCATGCGTGTCTATACACACACACACACATATATATATATATATATATATATATATATATATATATATATATATATATATATATACATACATACATACACATACATATATATATATATATATATATATATATATATATATATATATATGTATATATATCAGAACATGTTTAAATTTAGAGGTAGTTACACAAATATGGGTGTGGATAACAGAGTGGGAAACAAGGACAGTGCAGTAATGTGATGCGGGCTACTCAGCACCCGGATGTACTAAAAGTAGAATTCCACATTGAAGGGTAACAACAGAACTGTTTGTGTTGTTTGAAAAGTGAATCGACAGAAAACTATGTGTATAGTGTATGAGTGTTGTACTACCTGTCATAATATTACTTTATTCCGTAATAAGTCACTATGGCTACATTACCCTTTAATGTTTAATTACTCCTCAGCTTTATGTCAGACATTTGCAAAGAACTAAATGTGACATCACATGGGTCATACCTTGTGTATACTGTTGTGGACATTTGACAAGGTGATGGCAGTCCTATACTTGGACTGACACCTCACATCCTTGTTTTCATTTATGCATTGAGGTATGGAGTGAGCACTGTAGGGCTTGTCATCAATGCATAGTAATGAGAACAATCACCAGAGGGGACATAATGAGTGGGAACACTGTTCTGTCACTGGCATGAAATCTGCAGTCTAGTTGTCACGACAATGCATTTTTGTGTGTGTGGACTTATTTCTCATTTCTCATTCAGGGGCTGAGGAGTGCTTGTATGGTTTGTTCATCCAGAAGTGTACTGGCAGCCCTTGTGTAAATGATGTTGCTCATTCATGTCATCCTGTCTTCCAGGATGACTGTACTGCAACTGTATGTGTTTTTATATTTTGTCACTTCTCTGAACTACACAACCTGTGTTATGTGATGCATCTCACAGATGTACAGAAGTGGTTAATAGGCTTGTGATTACCATTCATAGATCTGGTCAAGGATACTGGTTTGCTAGCATGTGGTGATGCTAAAATGAAAGAAGTGTGCACATTTAGATTCATGGGTTAACAGCAGTCTATTGATTCAGAGGAGCATTAGTAGCCTAGCCAGAAAATCCCATATTGTAAGTACCCAGTGGCATGACTAATTTATACCTAGTTTTAGGCCCCTTTCAGTGTCGGCTCCAGGGGCCAAACTTGGGCAGAAATTGTGATTGCCCATCCATGCGTCCAGGTTATGCTTGAAGAGGGTCAGGGACCTCCTTTGCTTTATAGCCAAAGGAAGTCTGTTCTGTTAACAGGGGATTCTCTAGGATATATAGCTATCTTCCCAGCAGGGCTTATTTAGGTTATGGTAGAAAATGACTTATTTTTTGAGCAGGGGTTTACTAGTTCTGTATATGTACAGCAGGTGACAGAGGACCGGATCCTTTGAGGATATGTAGGTTAGATACAGATGACCTCTCTGGAGTGTATAGAAAAACAGAAAAAATACAAGGTGTTTTTAAGGCTGTCTGGGTAGCTCAAGAAAGACATGCACTTGATTATTATAATGAGAAAATAATAGTTTGTCAAGGTCATGTGCTTAGAGAAGTACATACCATAGGGAACATTATATTCTACTAATCTCCACAGTGGTTAGGTAAAAGGATTTTCCTAACACTAGTGGATACATAACAATCAACATTTACCTAATTGTCAGTGAAAGTGCTCAGGTTCCTAATGACTGAGCCAGTTTTGGCTAAAGACATAGTGCTAGTGCTGCATTTCTTGGCATGCAGTTTTAGACTGTGCTCCAGGCACAGCTTACTGCTGCATGCTAGTCCCTCCTGAAAAATCTGGAAGTCAGGTGGTGAGGTAGTGACAACTCCAAACTTGGTCAGCTACAAATTCTTGATGTCAACCTTAACATTGTAGAAGTAATTGAAAGACAAGTGGTCCTGGAATTAATCACTGGGGGATACTACAGGTAAATATTATTTTCAAAGAGAGCATGCCTCCCAAATAATACAGTTGGCTATGCTCTTTAGCCAGTTTGCTATCTAGGAGGTAACATATGAGTTTACAATTACAGTAGTAACCTTGATGTGCAGTTCTAAAAGAGTTAAGCACACTGCATACATGGTTTCTTTAAAAAGTTGACTGCAACTTCTCTTTTGACCACCACTTGCCACTGTGGTCAGAAAGTCCTTCTGTGTGGCATATCTCATTACTAAGGGTTTTGCATCCAGGAAGAAAGAGGTCATTGTCTCCCTTTACTCTTCCCTCATTAGGCCAGTCCTCGAGTACAATGCCCCATTTGGCATGTACCTCACTAGACACCTGCAACAACTGGAGAGGCCGCAAAAGTACCTCACAAAGAGGATCCTAGGCCTTAAATACTTGTCATATATGGACAGACTCAGAAAACTCCAACTATTCTCGGTCTCATATCGCCTACTTAGAGGCGATCTCTGCTTGACTTACAAAGCCATGTCTGACCCAGCTCTGTTAGAAATGTTACATCTAAAGAAATTTGAATCCCTTCGCATCACACGCTCCTGAAACCTCAACTCATTACCACAATCAGCAGAACGTGCTGGAGGGACAGGTTCATAACCCCAGAGACTGCCCATGCTATGGAATAGACTTCCCATACATGTCAAGCAGAGCACTTCACTAGTCCTCTTCAGGAGAAATTCTGGAGTGGATGGGCAATAGAAAATTCACCTGGGGATCACTCCAGTGGCTCTACTCGACAGAGGCACTGGGAACTAAGGTCAGGTGGCACGATGCCAGGGTAGTCCTATGGGCTAGGCTTGTAAAGGCTCCAGGGCCATTAGTCTAGTACGCACCTATGAACCTACAATCCTGTATTATTAGATACATAGCATATGCAAAATTTATAGATACTCAAGAATTCCTTGAATTGCAAGTCTGTCAGTAATACATGTAGAGGCTGTTGTTTTCAAACCACATGAATATAAACCTATATTGTGTTACATACATATATGCATACACAGAAAACTACTATAACTTGTCAAAATATAGAATCATCAGTGGCATCAGATTTTGGTTGCAGCACTTAATTTTTACTGCCTTAGTAAAAAAAATACCCTTGTAATTACCTACTGTAATATACTAGGAATGGTACTGAAAAGAATATGGGAAATGTATAGACTGCATTTGCTTCAACTTTCAAATGCTTATCCATGTAAACTAACTGTACTTCAGTCAGACATTCAGGAAAGATGTGAAAGTTCAAAACATTTTACCGCAATGAGTGGTAGTAAAAAGGTGATGTAAGAAATTCAGTAGTATGGAATCACAATTAGACAAACAGTTACAGTGTGATTTCTAAAGGACAACATACAGCATCAGCTAATGAAAAATTACTTTTAGAACAGTGATTATATTCAGTTCCAAAGCTGCATGATACTTTTAGACAAAAGATGCAAAATAGTTTATTCTTTTAGAATATTAGGATGTTTGCTATTCAGCGGGTTTCTTTGCAAGGCACAACTTTCCAAACCAATGTTGTGCTATATATAATATGAGGCACAATCTGTATGGAACACACACACACACACACACACACACACACACACACACACACAGACACAGACACAGACACACACACAGACAGACACACAGACACACAGACACACAGACACACACAGACACACACAGACACACACAGACACACACAGACACACACAGACACACACAGACACACACAGACACACACAGACACACACAGACACACACAGACACACACAGACACAGACACACACACTATAATTCCCAGTGGAGGGAAAAAGAAAAGATTTGTAGCAACCAGCATGCAACAAAAATAATATTGCCTGGGCATAAATAATTATTAGCCAAAGTTTTGCAAAAACATAGCTATCACTTCATTGCTAAAGAGGCACCAAGTCCGTGTGACAAAATAGCATGTCTAGGTGAGTAAAATCCAGTCAGCTAATCTAATTGCTCATGAGTGGGGGAAGGAAAAGATCAAAAGACTTCAACTGTTAGCTTTTAGCACTTCCTCTAATAACCTCCACTGGGAGTTTCTGTAATCTGATTTGCGGTATGCTAAAAAGGCTCTTTGGAAACCTTGCCTCAAGGCGAACATGTGACTTAGACAATACTAAAATGTAAACAAACACCTCTAGCAAAAAATCTGAGATAGTGTCCCTTTAATATTAATTTCACTCAGTATAATTGGGGTATCCTTGTAAGAGCCTTAAAGTAGCTGACAGGGATTCCGGTGGCAGTGATAACTACCTTATAGTGTTGGCAGAAGGGGGCACAGCAGGTGAATCAATGCCAGCCTTTCCCAGGTTTGTGTGTCAGCTGCTTGGGTCAGGGACACAAAGCACTGGTTTCACAGAGAGGGTTTGGGAGGACTTAGCTTGGAACCCCAGCTCAACTTTGAGCTATGCCAGTAGGGAGTCTGGACAGGCATAGAGAGGAACCAGCCCCCAGACTGAGCGTGCTCCCTGGGTGCTCTTAAGGGAAATTGTGCTAGATGCAGAGGGGTCTGCATCTGGAAATACTGAGTGTATTCATTTGTGTTCGAAGTGAACATCCCTGTCCAGTGTCAGTGGTGAGGATTCAGGCTCCTTGATTACTGGCCCAGCATAAACTTTTTCACTGCTTGTATCTTGCTGTCCATATCCATATTCAAGAGCTTTGAGTTTCTCTAGGAAAATCATTTTTTTGAGTTATAGGTTTATAGGTAGGTACTAGGCTATATAACCTATATAAGCCTATTAGGTCTATAGGACCTATGTAAGCCTAGCCAAACGGTACCCTGGCTTTTGCCACCCAAGAAAATTATTTTCCTGTGCCCCTGTCAAGCAGAGCCACAGAAGTGATCCCCGGGGTGAATTTCCCATCTCCCATCCAATCATCAAGATTTTTCTTGAAGAGTGCCAATGAGCTTTGTTTGATATAGATAGGTAGTTTGTTCCAGAGTATGGGAAGTCTCTGGGACAGGAATCTATCCCTCCAGCATGTTCTGTTTATTGTGGTGACAAGGTTTAGGTCCCTAGAGCGTGTAGCTCGGAGGGATTGGGATTTCTTTAAGTGGAGCATGTCCAACAGCTCTGGGTTTGACGTAGCTTTGTATGTTAGACAAAGATTGCCTGTGGGTAGGCGATATGTGACAGAGTAAAGCTGGAGTTTTTTGAGACGGTCAGCTTAGGGCATCTGTTTGAGGCCAGTAATCCTCTTTGTGAGGTATTTCTGTGGCCTTTCCAGTTGTTTTAGATGTCTTGTGAGGTACATACCAAAAGGGGTGTTGTACTCTCTAATGGGTCTAATGAGTGATGAGTAGAGGGGAACAATGACCTCTTTTTTCCTGGATGAGAAACCTTTTGTGATGAGGTGTGCCACATAGAAGGATTTCCTGACTACTGTGGCGATGTGATTATCAAAGGAGAGACTACTGTCGACCTGTGTCCCAAGGTCTCTTATCACACTTTCGGTGTTAAGTAGACTACCACCTATGTGGTAGTTCATGGGTACAGAGTTTTTACCAAAAGGGATGACAATGTATTTTTTGGCACTGAGCTTAAGGCCATGGCTTTGACACCAGGCATTTGTCTCAGTGAGGCCCTTTTGTAGGATGTCCACATCGTTAGGAGTTTTGTTTATGGCTCCTAGTTTACAGTCATCTGCAAACTTTGTTAGCCAAAGACCTTCTGTGTTAGCCTGTACTTCAGAAAAGTAGATACCAAACAGGAGAGGACCCTAGGACTAAACCCTGTGGTACTCCACTTGTCACTGGTCTGAAGTTGGATTTAGAGTCTACTACTTTCACAGTATGGGTTCTGTCAGTGAGCCAGTTGGCAACCCATTTTGTGACATAGGGATTTATATCTAGTTTAGTGAGTTTATCTATAATTCCAGAGTGGGGGATGGTGTCAAAAGCCTTGGCGATATCTAGATAGGCTGTGTGAATCACCCTCATCTACGGCTTTGGTGACTGCTTCAAAGAAATCTGTCAGGTTTAGGAGACATGATCTGCCGTTTACAAACCCCGAACTGGGTAGGGTTCAGAGATTACCAGTGTCATTGTTTATAAGTTCCATGATGATACATCCCATAGCCTTGCAGACCAGGCTCGTCAGGCAAATGGGGTGGTAGTTCCCAGGGTCCATGGTGGCTCCCCCTTTGTGGAGTGAGATAACCATTGCTGTGTGCCATTCAGTGTGCACAAAGCCTGAGGTGAGGCTATGATTGAACATGGTACTTAGGTGGGGTGCCAGTTCGTTCTGTAGTTCATGTAGAACACAGCCTGGGATGTTGTCATATCTCATGGATGCTGTGTTCTTGGCTTTGGAGAGTGTTTTTTTTTTACCTGTGCAGCCGTGATTACAGGAACTTTGCATTCTTCCGGTATAGAGATGAGCCCTTTAGGGGATGAGAGAGGGGTAAAGTTAGCACTGAACTTGTCCGTCAGGATGTTGGCAGTGTCAGTTGGTTCTGTATATTTAGTGCCATTGTGCTATAACTAAGAGCAGATCTGAGTGTTGCCATTGAGATTCTTGACATAGCCATAGAATGCTTTGTGGTTGTCTTTAGAATCAGTGGCAGTTTTGTTTTTGTAACTAGCTTTGTTGGATTTTATGAGGAATCTAAGCTTCTTACTGAGGCTGACCACGGAGTTCCTCCAATCATGGGATTTTACTCTTTTTTTTTTTGCAACAGTTTCTTCTGTTGTAGAGTTTGTTTACGGCAGGGGACCACCAGATTGGCTTCCTTTTTTTGGAGGATAGCATCTTGGTTCTGTTACGGATTGCACGATCAGTGCAGTCGTGTAAGTGCTTATAAAGTGCAATTGTATAGGATTCAGCAGTCATACCACAATTGTCCGTCAGCATGGGTGTCGTGAAGTTTGCCACTTCTGTCTTAAGAAGCGTGAAGTTGGCTTTGGAGAAATTTTTTACTGTGGTTTCCCTAGGGTGTGGGGTGGGATGGGATGTGGGTGATTTGCTTGGATCTGACTAACGAGGAAATGACCTTTGGTGTGGAACACCAGTTGCCCATGTTGGTAATGACCAGATCTAGGATATTGCTGCTCCTGGTGGGGGTGTGGATAAGTTGATCCAAGGCGTTGGAATTTATGAATTCCAGAAAACGTTGAGCACAAGGGTTGGTACATGAGTAGTTTTCCCAGTTAATGTTGGGGTAGTTGAAATCACCCATTATTAGGGTGCTAGGTTGTACCCTAATATTTTCCAGTGTATCAAGAAATGAGGAGTGGGAATCCTGGGGCATGGTGGGGGATCTGTAACCAGCTACAATTTGGATTGCGGTCTTGCTCGGCATAATGCATCCGAGATTATCCAAGTGCAACTAACTCTGGGAAACTAGCCTGGAGTTGTGGATATCCTTAATGAATATGGACACGCCTCCACCTTTAGTGCTTCGGTCCAGATTAGGTGGCCGAAAGGTGTGGTATGAATTATAGCCTGGTAATGCAGGGGTGCTCTCTGGAGCCTTGAACCAGGTCTCTGTCACTGCACAGATGTCGATGTTCTCCATTTTAAGGAGTGCCTCGAGTGAGTGCATTTTGAGGTTTAGACTTCTAGCATTAAGTAGCATTACCCTCAGATTTTGCTTGCTTGTACCTGTTACGGTGGTGAATTTGTCATTTAAATCTTGCCTAAAAAAAGGCACTATAGGGGTGGCAAGAGCCTTAGCCAGTATCCGGAATCCCAAGGGCGACAGGTGCAGGCCATCTCTGGCAAAGTATCATGGTATGTCGATCATGTCATCCCAGGCAGACAGATACTGGATCCCCTTAGAATGACACCAGAAGCTTAGCCAATTGTTGAAGTCAGTCATTTTGTCGTTGTACTGTGGTATCATTCTGGGTTATGGCAGGATGCTACTCAGGGCTAGGGTCATACCTGCTTGGGCTACAAGATCGGACAGCTCCTACATGTCTCTTTTCATGTAGTCCAGAGAGGTATGTCTCATGTCAACACCAACATGAACAATGACTGAGTCATATTTGTACTTGTGGAGTGACCTGAGTGTATGTGTTATGTGGCGGATCCTGGCAGCTGACAGGCAGCTGACAGTAACTTTTTCCTTGTTTAGCCTGGTGAGTAGAACATCAGTGTGCCTGACTATAGTGTCACCTATGACTAGAGTGTTGGGTAGGTTGTTTTGCCTTACGGGCTGTGGTTGAGTGGCTCACTGAGTTTGTGGTCTATGTGTCATTTGGGTTGTATTGGGGGTAGAGGTTGCTTGCTTTTCTTCTTTGGAGGTCCCTTTTGCTTGGGAAGATTTTTTTGAAAGCCTCCGTGAATGTAGGTGTGTGTTTTGTGTTTCTATGTGTGTGTTTTGGTGGTGAAGGTTTTGAGGGACTATGTGACGAGTGTGGTGTGATGCAAGTGTTTACCTTCTTTTCTTGACTGTCTAGTCTAGTCTTGGGTGAAGAGAGCTTTGCTTCCAGCTTGGCTATATAAGTGCATCTCTCACAGGATGTAGTTTTGGGTGATAGGAGGAGAGGGTTGTCTGTGTATCTGAGGCAATTGCTGCATTGCCCCAAGATGCCCAGATTCATCAGGTAGACGGGAGAAAGCACCGGGAGCTGACCTTTAGACATGCCCTGGATAGGTGCTTCTTTATTACGTACTAAAAACTGTTTTCAACAAAAGTATTCCGGTAGTCTGAAAGCTCAACAGTCCCTCAAGTAGTACACTCAATACAGATGTTTAACGTCTGAAAAGTTTACAAGCAATTTCTTCAGAAAAAAGTATAACAAAGTATTTTGCGCCATTCCTTCAGTTTAAAAAGCCAGTATAGTGGCGTAAAACCAATCATTCAACCTGTTTGAATACATATAATTAATATTATTAATATTAAGTAGTCATCAGGTTTAGTGTATGCAACGTGAATTATACATCGTGAATCTCACCGAAACTGAATATTTACATCTCACAGAAAAATACAATCTTGTTCCTTACATTTCATAAAAACTAGTTAAAATTAATTCATTAATTTACTGTGTTTGGAAATACTACATTTAAAACACAGTTTTAAGTTAATTCTTGATGTTTTGTATGATTGTAGTGAAAAATATAACATAGAAGTTTACTCGTATGTATTAATAAGTAAACGGGACGGGGACTTGAAAAATGTGCTCATTTAAACCAAAAATCTAAGCCAAAATTCTAAGCTGACTATAAAAGTTATTGTCTCAAATAACTTTTTAATTTCAACCAACAAGAAATGCTACAATATTCGTTTAAACCTGGATATATACATGCATTTAATTTCAGTTGCCAAATCAATTCAGCACATTCAAGTAGAAGGGAAATTGGACCACCTCTAATGTTCTCTGTTATTTGATCGATAGCTGTGAATGTAAATGTATGACAGGGGAACTGAACAATGTGTCTTGCTAAGGCGTTTTCTTTTTTATTTTTAGAAATAGCATACATATGTTCGTACACCCTGTCTCTAAATCTACGATCAGTTTTGCCTATGTAGTAGGCTGGACAAGAATTACAGAGAGCTAAATAGATAATACTTTTGGAATTACAATCTAATCTTTGTTTTATCATAAATTTTGTGTTTATTTTATGTACAGAAAAGTTATTCATGGGTTTAATATTCTTACACATGTTGCACATTCCACATTGAAAATGTCCTTTAGTTTTATTAGTAAATGTTAAAGATTTGTTTTCTAATGTTTTTTTCAAATTATTTCCCTTCTTGAAAATTATATGAAATCTTGACCCTAGTTTTGTAAAAAGGCTTAGGTCTCTACCTATTAATTGCCAATTCTTGATTAATATTGACACAGTTGCGTCACTATCTTTGTTATAAGTTGTTATAAAACTCTGAAGAAATTGCTTGTAGCAACAAAAACACTGCTTGTTTTTAAATAAACTTTTCAGACGTTAAACATCTGTATTGAGTGTACTACTTGAGGGACTGTTGAGCTTTCGTACTACTGGAATACTTTTGTTGTTAAGTTTCAAGTTTATCGTTTTAAAAACTGATTTCCTCAAGTCAAGTGAGGAAAGTTGAGTGCTGTAGTAATTTGTAGCTTATTTAGTGCTTACAATGAGTTCTGAATAAGTGCTGACCTCAAATAAACAGATTTGAGTACTGAAACTAGAAAACTGACTAGTTGTTGTTGTTGTTTCGGCTTTTCCCGGTTAGGGGTCGCCACAGCAGAACTCCGGTCCGCTAATGATTGGCAGTAGATTTTTACGGTGCCTAGGTATCAGCTCGACGCCCAACCTTCACCGAATGCACGCCCATTCACGCATGTCTTTCGAACGCCACTAAACCACGGGGAGGACATGCAGAAATTAAGCTAGAAGGCTTCCCTCCAACACAGAAAGGCTTGGGGGCTCAGAAGCTTACAAACAGTCCTGGATACATCAAATCTGTATCTGGGCTAGACGACTTACAGGAAAGAAGCTTAGAAAAAATTTTTTTTTTTTTTTTTGTAAAGTGGAAAGGGGAAAGGAGGAGTAAAAACTAACTGGGTTGGCCTTCTCAAATGTTCTCCCTGGATTAGGTAGAATGAGGTAATGACAGCAGACTGGGAGGAGTGTCCCAGATCAAATTTACAGTAGGGGCGGGCCACTGCAAAGCCACCAAGTATAAAAGCAGAATATTAGAAAATTTCTAGTTAATACCTCACACACAGTGAAACTAGCAAAGTATATGCAGACAATAAAAGTACTATAACTCAGAAATAAGCAAAAAACAGGATTCTTAATGTTATATATCACAGATTAGATAGCTCAGAGCCCTTCCTCCGACTAACTCTGTGTGAAATGATTATGATACAAACTCAGAACCGCCTAGACATAGTTAAGGCCTTGCTGAGTCTAATTGTGATGGCTGCCAAAAAAAACAGTTACTAGAAAATGGAAATCGAAGTCTAAACCGACATTGTTAGAAGTAGTGAAGACAGTAACAGAGTTGAAACAACTTGAACTGGGATCTTTAGAAAAGGGTAGGAGCAAATTACATAGGAAAAAAATGGGAACTGTGGGATCAGTACATGCAGAGGAGGAATGAGGTTTAAAAGAAGGTAGGATTTGAATGAGCTTATGTAATGGTTGACTAACAATGACTGGATGTGTTAAAAGTGATGTGTAAATGCTTCCAGCTACAGTTGTGTTGCGTGGTTTGGAATGCATAATGTTTGCAACTTAGTGTTTTGCTTTGGTTTATTGTCATATAATTGTAACATGACCTGTCTTGTTTTAAACAAACAAAAACAAACTTTGAGTTTCTCCATTTTTTTTTATTATCTTTTTGTGTCTTCCCATATACCCATAGTTTCCATAACAGACTCTTTTTTTTTTGACCATACACCTAAATATGTTATGTCATCATAACTTCGTAAAATGGGTGTTGCTAAACCAATTCATGTGTGGGTGTCTTGTTTACCACCGTAACCTTTGTTTTATCTTCATTAATTTTAAATCTCGAAAAGACTTGAAGCTGTCTAAAAATGGTTTCACTAGACTGAAATGTCCTTTTTTGGATTTTTTTATGTACAAAATATCTTCAGCAAGTAAAGCTAGCTATTTGTGGTTACCTTATCATTCATATCCTTGAATTTAGGAGCCTGTTATTTTCTTTTTCATTGGGTTTAAGTACAAAGTACATTACTAGACAGTTTACATAAATAGACATCTTAATGGGATAGTATTTAATACATCAAAATGTAAAGTTTTTCATCTGGGAAAAGTTAACCCATTACACCAAAAGAAAGGAGTGGTGAAAAGCCAGTTCGTTAGAACTTCCTGGCTTACTTTGGGTGACAACATGTGTCTTTGAATAGTTCAGAAGGTTAAAATTGATGTTCCAGGATAGAGGATACCCCCCTGTCATTGCTGAAAATGACATTTGATGGGCTGGAAGAAGTAACAAATATGCACCAATCATAAAGAATGGGTTACAACAACTTGTGAAGGCAGGTAAGGATCAAAATGGTCCAGGTTTTCATAACCACATGAACATGGTGATGTTCATTGTGTTTTACTGCTGCAGTCATTACACTTGGGTTATCCTACCGTCAGGCGGTCCCGCAGTCGGCCAGAGTTCCAAAGTCTTGGTCTGGCATTGGTTGCTGTCGCTTCTTCCCTGACGTCAGTGCGCCAGGGGTATATAAGATGCAGCCAACGCCATTTTCTTCAGTCTATCTTGCCGCGCGGTGCCCGAAGCAAAAGCAATTTGCAAGTGCCGGTCAGCCGACTCCTGAGATTTTCGAATTCGAATTTCAGAACCGAAGTCTTCAATAAAGCTAAGTACCCTGTTGGGGAAAACTTTTTCTTGCCTCAGACCGATGTCGGGAAAAGTTAATAATTGCATTTCTTGTGGGAAGCAAATAACTCATAAGGATTTTCATTCTTACTGTATTCCATGCCTAGGCCCAGACCACAATGTCAGTAGTCGTCTGTTTTGTGCTAGATTTAACAAGCACACTATTAAACGTCGGTTTGATTTTGCTCGCCATTATTTTGGCCGAAGGTTCAATTATACCATGCCATTGGAACAACTGACGACCGGAATACACAAAAAATGCAAAGACAAAGATAAGGACAGGCATCTGAGGTCCAAAACCGACAATGAAGCCTCTTCTAGGCCAGTCGCCAGCTTGCCGGTTCTCAGTGAGGCGCTTTTGCAGCCCCTGACACCCACTACCTCAGAGCCACAGGCCGCCTCCGACTCCCACGTGGAGATTTCTAGGCCTCTGGAAACTCAAGGTGTTGGGCCTACGGAAATTAACCCCTCAGATGGGTCCAGAGCCACTGAGCAGGCATCGGCTTCTGAGGGTGTTTTCAGACCTTCACAGATTACCATCAAAACAACAACTAAGTCTAAAGACAAAGAAACAAGTACAGCATTCACCTGGACAGGCCTCCATGCCTATAAAACAGATGCTGAAAATGGCCGAAGACCTAATTACTCTGATCAGGGGTTCCCATCCCCCTCCTGATAAAAGGCCTAGGCAGGATAACAGACTATGATTCCTCTGACCAGGTTTCCATTTCTTCTGATTCCTCTTCAGACCAGGGATAATCTTTACCCCCTTACGAGGACTCTGATGCTGAAGAATCAATCCCTTCAGCCTTTCCTCCTGAGGATTATTCTTCTGGGGAAACTTTACATACCATGAGGGAGCATTTCCATTGGGAGAGCCAGGATTATTCAGAATCCAAGAAAAGGCTGAGATTTTTTTTTATTGCCTCAGCACAGGCCCCTTGCTATTCCGCCTGTGTTTGATATTGTGGATGATGTGTTCTCCGAATCCAGTTTAACCCCTGATTCTTTGCCCCCAGCACCACTCAAGCCAGATAGGTACTACAGAGTCCCTGACTCTCACAAATTTCTTTATAAAAACCCTGCTGCTGACCCAGAAAATATTTCCCAGGGTCCCTAAGGAGTAAAGGCTTCCACTGCTAAATATCCAGTTCCCTCTGACAGGGATTCTAGAGCATTAGACAGATGGGGGAAGAAAGTTTACACTTCTGCAACTTTAGCAGTAAGAGCTTTAAATTGCCAGTTCCACATGCTTAAATACCAACAATATTTAATGTCTCTGTTAAAACAGAAAATGCTTACAAGCTCAGAAGGTCCTGACTATAAGGAAATGCAGGATTTATATTTATTGCATGCAGCTGAACAAGTGGGAAAACATACTCTGCAATGTGGTTTTGATTCATTAGAGCAGGGGTGTCCAACCTTTTCAGTTGCAAGGGCTGCATTGAGTCAACAGAAATGGTCTGGGGGCCGCATGTAAAATATATCATTGTAGACTGCAAGTGAGGACCCAAAAAAAAAAAAAGTCTTTCACGTAAACTGAAGAGCAAAAAAAAAAAAAAAGTTTTTTTTAATGCAGAAGCATTGCAGTTCCGCATTCAACAGAAGTAGCTCCGTATTTAGTGTATTAATATTTAGTGTTTTTTGATTGGCCCATATACCGGCATACAAGCCAATCAAAAAGCGCTAAACACGGAGCTACTTCTGTTTAAGGCAGAACACAAGAAGCTCTGTGTTTAGCGATTTTTTGATTGGCCCGTATGCCAGGTATACGGGCTAATCAAAAAAGAAGTCCACCCTAGTAACAGCAAAGCCTGACTTCAAATTACCCTCATTAATTTCAGTTATCTTTCTCCTGCATTCGTACCACTCTGCATTTCTATATATTCCACTGACTGCAAAAGATTCCTCCCCAAGGTGTAATAAACTTTCTAACAAAGTATGCTTCTGATTGCATACTTCTTGTGGCTTATACCGTACATTTCACTGCATATGTATTATGCCTCTCTAAATACATAGCCTGGTGTACAAAGCAATGTCTTTCGGCTGTTCCTGGTTAGAGGTCGCCACAGCGGAACTCCGGTCCGCTAATGATTGGCAGTAGATTTTACAGTGCCGAGTTGCCAGCACGACACCCTACCTTCAAAGAAGGCACACACATTCACGCACCCACCTACCTGCACGTCTTTATACATCACTCGTCCGCAGGAGGACATGCAGACTCCACACAGAAGGCACTCCAGCCGAGAATCAAATGGGAGAACCTCTTGCTGTGAGGTGACAACACTAACCGCTGCACCACCGCAGCCTACCAAAAAATACCACATTCCTAAAAATATTAAAGTGCACACAGCAACATGCTGATCACATCCAACCATCTGAGGTCCTTAGTGATGGCCATTTCACTTTTCACAGTTCTACCACTTGGTTATTTTTTCATTTTTCTCTGTAGTGTAAACACTTCCTCCTTCAAATCATATATAAACATTAATGTAACATCTTCAAGACATATGTTAAGTATATGGACTGAGCACAAAAAAAATCAAAGCTTCAGTCTATAAAATCATTTGCATATAGGACAAACACTTCTGTTAGTATTAGGAAGCTCATTTGGCTCTTTTCTATGCAAATGATGTTATAGAGAACTGGCTAGCCAAAGTAGGTGGACTTTCCACTTCAACAATCATAGGAAACTATTGGAGTTTGCTTCTGCCCCTAGCGTGACACCTAGTTTACAAAACCACTTCTCCCAAACAAAATCAGCGATGATCATATGAATAGTAGTACTAATTCATAAAGCAACATCATATAACAAGGTGACACCCAAAATGGAAACACATTTTCCATACATGTCTATCCTCTTATCAGTTCCTTTAGTTTCAATACCTGCTTTCAATGAACTGCTCAAGCATAACCAAAGCCGTCACAATGAGCAGTCTACTAGTAGAAAGAGAACAAAGTCAAAATATATTAAACACCTTTATAGTATGAAATGTCTTATTTATGGCCTCAACTCTCCCAGCAGTTTCTTCATAAACAGAAGACATTACCATCAATCAAGAGACCAGACCAGTACTTAACATTAAACAGAAAGGTGAAGCAAAGTCCTCAGTCACACTACACAGAACACCTTTTTTTTTTTTTTAAGTATACAGTTCTAGGTTACACTAAAAATGCTGACAAACTAGTTAGTGAAAACAACAAATGATAAAGAAGTACTGAGGAGATGTATGGCAACTATAGCACTTCCCTTTGAAGCAAAATTGTTTCTGTAGGTCTCTAATATGTAGAAGGAGAAAAGAAAATCTGCACAGTTGTTATATTACTCCATTCAAGTACACAGCAGTTAAAAGCAGTAAAGAAGTGGGAATCAGATTAAAATCTTACTGCAAACAAACATTTTAAGTAGTTCACTTTTTAAAATAAATACTTAAACAGAGAAGCATCTTCCAGCAGCTCACTGAAAACTGAGCACTGTTGAAGTGCACAGCCAGTGATCTGTTTTTCCTGAAGACACTGAAGTTACAATCTGGACAAAAATTATGTTGCACTGAGGAAAAAAACACTGTCACTGGCAGAACAGCAAATGAAAAAGAAAGCCTGATAGGAGAAAACAGAGAAAGTACGACAAATTACTGCAAAGCAGCAATTTTAAAGGTGTCACAATAAAGCTGAGATGATGGGCTGAAGACAGGTCACAGTTTCAAGCAGGTCCCTGCCATATATATATATTTTTAACCTAGTCTTGGAAATGACAGCTGTGTTAATTTTAGCAGGATATACTTCTTTGCATGAGTGGTCAAGTTTGTATTTGGGTGAGCACCTGAACAGTCAGCAGTGCAAAACATCTCACTTCACTCAGCCTGTTCAGCTTATACTTATCAAAACATGTCACCTCTGCACTACACAGCCAAGCTAACCAAACATTTATCAGATATACAAGCAATCTGTATCAAGCTTAAAGGATAACTGGATAGGGCAGCTCTTGAAAACCTGGAGGCAAAGTTATCAGAAAACAAATACAGTGCCACAGCAAACCTTCAGACTCTTGATATGTGCACACCTTTGTACAACTGGTCTTCTTCTAGCATTCTGGTAATACTACAAACTTCAGCACCTTAGCACATTTACTGAGACGATATTCAAGATCAGCGTACTTGCACAGTGAAGAAGCACACCCTCACGTCAGAGTCACAAATTTAGCAAGCCATTATCCATGAGTGGTTTGGGTTGTTCTGTAAAGGTTGCCCTAATTCTCTACCCTCAAAAATCATAGCCTGGTGTACAATCCTAGCAAACCATATAATTAAAATAAATAACAGCAGCATTTCATACTTACCTGTCAATACAGTTAGGAGTTGCTGTTTGTTTTAAATACAATGGCTAATCCCTCTTCTTCAGGTCTTCGGTGCAAACAACGAATCCTTCCACTTCAGCTCTTCGGCGCGAACACAAAAGTCCTATTTCGGCATGAAAAAAAAAATTAACGGCAAGGGTGCTCTTGGCACATGCGCACACCGACAATGTGAGGTTAAAGGTTGCGGTCATGAAAAAAAATGGCGCGAAAAAAAAAAGGAAAAAATGTTGTATTTTTGTTTTTGGACTGAACTAGGGTCACGGGCCGCACGGAAGAGCTCTGAGGGCCGCGGGTTGGACACACATGCATTAGAGGCTTCTTTTAGAGCCGCAGTTACAGGAACTGTGATTCGAAGGCATGCTTGGTTAAAAGAACAAGGTTTACCTGATCATGTTGAGGCAAAATTATTGGATGCTCCTTTACAGCATGATATTTTGTTTGGTGTTAAGGCAGAAGAGGTATTAAAAGAAAATGGAGGATAAGGCAAAATTTATGCAAACAGTGAAGGATTTCTTACAGGTACAGCCACCTCGATTTAGCAGAAATTGGCCTTCTAAAAATTGGTCCTTTCCAGTGTCAGACAGACCACAAAGAGGCAGATACAGACGCCTAAAAGGCAGATCTCAGCCCCAAGGCTCTTACAGACCAGGACAGTGGGGTGATTCAACCCCAAAAGGAGGAGAAGACAAGTCACAACCTTATAGGAAACAGTCCCAATGACTTCCCCCTTCAAATGCCAAGCACTTACCTTTTAGCCGCTCCCTTAGGGGGAAAACTAGCACTTTTTTCACAAAATTGGCATATAATCACACAAGACAAATGGGTTCTGAATATTGTGTCTCAAGGTTACAGGTTCCACTTTCACACTCGACCAAGGCCAAAAGGAATGCCAGACCTGCCACAAAATCAATGGGCAGAGGAACAAAAACAAATTACAGCCCTCATGGACACGAGAGCTATTCAGAAAGTGCACAACAGGAACAAGGACAAGGATTTTACTCGAGACTTTTCTTGGTCCCCAGAAAGGACAAAGCCTGGAGACCCATACTGGACCTATCTACTCTAAATACTTACCTGGATGTTCCGAAATTCAAAATATTGACACTACAGCAACTTCTTCCCATGCTGGGCAAGAAAGCTTGGCTTGTTACCTTGGACCTCAAAGAGGCATACCTGCATGTCCCAATCAGACAAAATTGCAGAAGATACCTCAGATTCATAGCTGGCACAATGCATTACCAATTCTCTGCACTGCCCTTTGGCTTATCTACTGTGCCCAGGGTCTTCACAAAATGCCTGGCACCAGTAATTGCATTTTGCAGAGAAAAAGGAATTCAAATATATCCCTACTTGGGCGACTGTCTTATTCAAGCAGAGAGCAAGGACATTCTTCTAAAGCATCTGGCATCTGTAAAAAGATTGCTAATTTGCCTAGGGTAAACAGTAAACGAAAAGAAGTCAAAACTAGTGCCCTCACAAGAGATAATATTCCTGGGTGCCAGCTTAAATACAACGGCCCAGATGGCTTATCTCACGCCAGACAAGCAAAGACAACTGACTCGGTACTTTCAATTGATGGCAAGAAAAACCCAACTCCCTGCAAGAAAAATTCTTCAGGCCTTGGGGTTCATGGCGTCCTGCATACTACTAATACCATATGCCAGACTGCATATGAGGAAATTACAATGGTACCTAAAAAGTGTTTGGACTCCACACATAGTCCTAGTCCTAGGCCATAGCCTACCCTATCTCTGTACTAATCAACAGAACCTTAAAAGAAAGTACTATACCTTCACTCTGGAAGATCTCTCACATCATCCCTCTTTTCAAAGGGGGTGATTCGTTGGAGTATTCTAACTACCGCCCTATAGCACTGCTATCTCCTATTGCAAAAATAATGGAGAAATGCATCCACAAACAGTTACTTCATCATCTACTATCCAATAATCTCCTTGCTAACTGCCAAGATGGCTTTCGTCCGTACCACAGCACCACCACAGCCTTATTATCCTTCATTGACTCCATTAATAAAAACCGCAATAACAATATTCTCTCATCAGCATTTTTTGTAGACCTGTCAAAAGCCTTTGACATGGTCAATCACCAGCTCCTCCTACATCGTTTAAAATCTCTCTCTTGATAATCTTGCCTTAAACTGGTTTACTTCCTATCTTCATAATCGGAAACAGACTGTTTTATGGGACAACCATCTTTCTGAACTCCTTCCTACCACTATAGGAGTCCCTCAGGGCTCCATCTTAGGTCCCCTTCTATTTTCCATCTTTATTAACGACCTGTATCTTGCCACCCCTCTAACTACTTGTATTCAATATGCTGATGACACCACCATTATTTGCTCTGCCACAAATCAAGCTGACCTCCACTCCCTTACCCAAAACACTTTTACCATTGTAGAGCAATGGTTCTCTAATCACGGTCTCCTCCTTAACCCTAAGAAAACCAAACTTCTCCACTTTTTACCCACACACCTGTCTCCTACTATTAACTTCACACTTACTTCTAACAATGGCACCCTTATCTCTCCAGACCAAACAACCAAACTTTTGGGTATCACTATTGATAACCTACTAAAATTTGATGTTCATATTAACTCCATCATTAAAGCAACTAATAGAAAATTAGGTTCCCTCTACAGAATCAAATCTTTCTTAACTCCTGAAGCTAGAACTACCATAGCTAGAACCCACTTAATCTCTACACTACTATATGCTTCCCCCATATATACTAATCTTTCAAAATATAACCTTAAGCTCACAATAGCATACAACAGCTTCGCCAGATTTGCCACTGCCTCTCCATATAAAACACATCATTGCCTGAATCTCCTAAACCTCGGTTGGCTGGAGTTACCCCACCTAATTCAATACAATCAACTCACAATTGCCCACAAAGCCCTTCATCACCCTGAGAATATACCTATGCTCTCCACCCTTATGAAACCCTACAACAACCAAAAAAACCTACGCTCTTCTAACAAAATACTGATTCAAACTTCTCTCTCAAAGAACTCCGCAGGCGACTCCATTTTTTCAAACTCAGTTGGTAAGATTTGGAATCAACTTCCTCCAGACCTTACATCCCTAACTTCTATCCCACTATTTAAAACCAAACTGAAACACTTTCTAACCAATCACCGGCTATGCTCTTGCAATAACCCTAGCTGAACTTTCTATCTCCTTTCTTCTCTTGCCTCTTATTCTCTTTCTCCCAAATCTGTTACTTTACACTTTCCATTTTCACTGGGAATTTGACTCTCTCTACTTAAAATATACTCTACTCAAATTTCTATTGTTAAACTTTAAACAATGTATTTAATTCTGTTACATATTTTGCTTCCCTTTACTTAAGAAACTGCTACATATTAAGCTTACCTGAACTTAAGTCACTGCCTGATCACCTTTTTCTTACATCCTGTAATTGCGGTTTACATGCCTTATGTTTTTGTAATACTTTCTAGTTTGCTTATAACTGCCATGAGTAAATAGCGGAGCTTTTCTCCCCGGGCCTCCACTGAAAATGGACATGTATCCAGTTGGACTAGCCCGGTTAATAAATAAATAAATAAAACACTGTCACAGTTTGGAAACAGTAATACCACTTATTCCCTGCCTACAACATGAGTTTCGATGGTGGGCACAGGCATGTCACCACAACAAGGGACAGCCTTTTACTTTACCCACAGCCAAGCAGACACTAACAACAGATGCTTCAGATTACGCCTGGGGAGCACACATGGCAGGAAAATGTATTCAGGGCAAGTGGGCCACAGACCAAATACATCTTCACATCAATCAAAAAGAGATGCTAGCTGTACAAAATGCCCTAACAGCTTTCAAGGACCTTCTGCATCCAGGACAACTATTACTGAAGACGGACAACACCACAGTTATGTGGTACATAAACAAGCAAGGGGGCACTCATTCCTATCCCCTCTGCAGACAAGCCATGACTTTGTGGAACACAGCACTGACCTATCAAGTTCATCTGCAAGCACAATTCCTGCCAGGAAAGAAAAATACTCTGGCAGACGACTTAAGCTGAAACATCATGGATCCTCATGAGTGGAAATTAAATCCACAAGTATTCAGCATGATAACACAAAAATGGGGGTGCCCAGACAAAGATCTTTTTGCCTCCCCTCTGAACTGCCAACTACAGAAATTCTGCACAAGGACTTGCCACACACAAGCATGGAAAGTGGATGCTCTCTCGTTCAGCTGGAAAACCTTAAAAGTTTATGCCTTCCCACCACTGCCTCTCCTTTCAAAGGTACTCCTAAAAGCCAGACAAGAAAGGCCAAAAATTATCCCGATTTCCCCAGACTGGCCATGCCAGCACTGGTACCCAATCTTAAAGAACTTGGCTCAAGGCCCAACATGGATTTTACCTCAAATTCCTCAACTTCTGACTCGACAAAACAATCAGATCCTGCACAGCCAGCTCAAAACCTTAAACCTGGCTGCATGGCAGATTACTTAGCCAAGCAACCAACACCTCTCTCTAAATCTGTTATGGATGTTATTTTTGGAGGCCAGGAGGCCCAGCACCAGGAAATCCTTTTCAGAAAAGTGGAAGAGATTCTGCGCCTGGAACCAGGCTCAAAGCTTTGACCCTCTTGTTCCAAATATTCCTCAGATATTACAATACTTAACTGAGATGCTGAACAAAGGCCTATCCTTTTCATCCATTAAGATCCATGCCTCTGCCATCTCACCTCATTACAGCACGGATCCTCCTATTTTCTCTCATCCATTATTAAAACAGTACCTCAGAGGGGCTAAAAACTTAAGACCGCCCCGGAGACCACCAACCTGGGACTTCAACTTTGTCTTGGAAAAACTAACTTTACCTCCTTTTGAGCCAGCCAATTCAGCAGAATTAAAATGTGTCATGGAAAACTGCTCTGCTTCTGGCAATAACCTCAGCACAAAGAGTCTCAGAGTTACAGGCACTAATGGCAGTGGAACCTTTCATCATTTTTCATCAGGACAGGGTTTCTTTAAGAACAAACCCTACATTTATGCCAAAGGTGGTATCCAGTGTGGCTCTTAACCAAACTATTCACTTGCCAACATTTTATCCAAATCCCCAGATTAAAGGGGATAGACCTCTGCACTCATTGGACATGCACAGGCAGTTACACTTCTACTTGGACAAAACAAAAGCTTTCAGGAAAACTGAGCAATTGTTTGTTGCATATGCTGCAGGATCACAGGAAAAGGCTATTTCAAAGCAGACCAGACACTGTATCCGTTTCTGCTACACACAACATGGAAAAACTGTACCTAGCAACATTAGGCTACGTTCCACCAGGGCAACAGCCACTTCAACTGTCTACCTTAGAGGAGTACCTACCAACGATATTTTGGAAGCTGCAACTTGGAGTTCAGTGCACACCTTTACCAAGCAATACCACTTGCCTCTCTACTCTAAATCCAGAGCTGGCTTTGCCACTGCAGTGCCTTATAGGCACCCAAATCCTTTGTAGACCCAGCCACCCAACCTCAGCTTTGGGATTCAACCCAAGTTTAATGACTGCAGCAGTGAAACACGATGAACATAGTACAGTTTTGTACCTACCATAAATGTAGATGGTCGAGTGTATTCACTGCTGCAGTCCAGGTTACCCTCCCTCCATCCATCCCCACTTTCTTAGCTGGGACTTATCTATACCTTTCTACCCTATACAACCTATGTGGTGTATTTGCTTGTAACTGAAGGTATTTTTTTTATTTATGTTTTATTAGCAATATGTATTGCCTACCTGTTTAGTATTGAAATGAACCTCAGACTATTCAACAACTGCTCAATGGATGCCTTAAGGTTAAATTATTCACTGGCTACACCTACTTCTTTGAACTTATTTGTACTAATTTAACAGCTTTTCTTCCAAATTGTTCTTGATCTTGGGGGTATTCAAAAACATTCTCTGCAACATAGCATTAAGTATTAGATTCTGTAACATGGCATAGCCTGCCTCTGCTTAGTCATTTATTAGGACCTGTATAGTTGCCGGTATTTTGAGAAAAGGGCTAAGGTTGCAGTAGGAAACTCTGGGGAAGCAGCTAAACTAGGATAGCTGACATGGTTAAATGACAAGTAAGGCAATGAAGCTTTCACAAGGCTATGCATCCTGTCACACACCACTGAGCTCCTTACCTTTGCAGCTTGAGAACTGTGAATGAGCCAAGGAGGGCCAGCAGACCAAAGTGTATCAAGTAAATAGGAATATAAGGGGGGACAGAAAAGGTAAGAAAGGATAAGCGGTCAAAAAAAGGGAAGCAAAAGAAACACAAGGTGCATTTTTTGTTGGACAGGCACCCTGTTTATATATGAAGAGGAAAGGCAAATGTGGAAAGGGTAGAAGGGAGTTCAAAACAACATCAAATACAAATGTAGAAAGGGGTGGTATGGGGCTAGGTATAGAGGGCATGACAGTCCAACTCAGAAGGTAGTCCTCTCAGACAGTCATTTCTGTGGCTGACACCATGGACAGGCTGTGCTCCTGGTTGTCCAATGGTTGGTCTGGTCAGTCATGTGATGCAGACGTCCATGCCAGGAGATGCTTCTTGGTGTCCAGCTGCCAGTGAATCTGTGATATGTCTAACCTCCTCAACTGTTGTCATACTCCGAATAAGAGCCTCCACTTCTCCCCAGAGGTGACCACAGAGAGTCCTCAATGTCATCGTCAGTACAGTGACTTCCATCTCCTTGTTAGGCATACCTTGGTAACCACTGATGAACCAGCACTAGATGAATCAGCTGGCACAGACCCAGATGCCTGCTACCTTCTTCTCTGCCATTACCGCTGATGGACCTGTGGATGGAAGGTTTAAAAAACAGAATGAAAAGAAAATACAACACATTAGTACACGTGTATGTTATAAGTTTAATTGCACATTGCAATAATTGACATTATGTTCATCGTGTTATACTGCAGCAGTCATTACACTTGGGTTATCCTGCCGTCAGGCGGTTCCCCAGTCAGCCTGAGTTCCAAAGTCTTGGTCCGGCGTCGGTTGCTGTTGACACTTGGGTTATCCTGCCGTCAGGCGGTTCCCCAGTCAGCCTGAGTTCCAAGTCTTGGTCCGGCATCGGTTGCAGTTGCTTCCTCCTGACGTCAGTGCGACAGGGGTATATAAGATGCAGCTGATGCTATTTTCTTCAGTCTTTCTTGCCGTGCAGTGCCCGAAGCAAAAGCAGTTCGCAAGTGCCGGTTGGCTGTCTCCTGAGATTTTCATTCCGAATCCAGAACCGAAGTCTTCGACAAAGCTAAGTACCCCATTGGGGAAATTTTTCTTGCCTCATACAGATGTCAGTAAAAGTTAATAACTGTATTTCTTGTGGGAAGCAAATACCTCATAAGGATTTCCATTCCTATTGTATCCCATGCCTAGGCCCAGACCACGAGGTCACTGGTTGTCGGTTTTGTGCTAGGTTTAACAAGCGCACTATTAAACGTCGGTTTGATTTTGCCCAACATTATTTTGGTAGAAAATTAAATTATACCATGCCGTCGGAACTTCCGACGACGGGAATACACAAAAAACGCAAAGACAAGAATAGGCATCCGAGGCCTAAAACTGACGACGAAGCCTCTTCTAGGCCAGTCGCCGGTTCTCCGGTTTTCAGCGAGGTGCCTTCTTCAGACCTACTCAGTTAAGCATTAAACCCTCAGCTAAGTCTAAGCCTCCTTTAAAATCAAAGAAACAAATACAGCATTCTCCAGGACAGGCCTCCATGCCTAAGAAACAAATGCTCATAATAGCCGAAGACCTAATCACTCTGATCAGGGGGTCCCATCCCCCTCCTGATAAAAGGCCTAGACAGGATGCAGACTATGACTCATCCGACCAGGTGTCCATCTCTTCTGATTCATCCTCAGTCATAGGATACTCTTTACCCCCTTGTGAGGATTCTGATGCCGAGGAATCAGTTCCATCAGCCTCACCGCCTGAGGACTATTCCTTTGGGGAAACCCTACATACCATGAGGGAGCATTTCCACTGGGAAGGCCAAGATTACTCAGAATCCAAGAAAAGGCTCAGAGACTTCCTTTTACTACCTCAACACAGACCCCTTGCTATTCCGCCAGTGTTAGATATTGTGGATGATGTGTATACTGAATCCAGCTTAAATCCTGATTCCTTACCTCCAGCCCCTGTTAAACCTGACAGATACTACAGAGTCCCTGACTCACATAAATTTCTGCATAAAAGCCCTGTAGCTGACCCTGAATCTATTTCTCAGGGACCCAAAGGAGTTAAGGCGTCATCAGCCAAGAATCCAGTTCCCTCTGATAGAGATTCCAGAACATTAGACAGATAGGGAAAGAAAGTATATACGTCTACAACTTTAGCAGTGAGAGCCTTAAATTGCCAGTTTCACATGCTAAAATATCAGCAATTTTTACTGTCTCAGTTAACACAGAAAATGCCTCCAGAATCAGATCCTCCTAATTTTAAAGAAAAGCAGGATTTATTGCATCCAGCTGAACAAGTGGGAAAGCATACTTTGCAATGTGGTTTTGATTTTCTAGAGACCTCCTGCAGAGCAGCAGTTATAGGCTCTGTCATTAGAAGACATGCTTGGTTAAAAGAACATACGTTACCAGATCATGTTAAAGCAAAATTATTGGAAGCACCTTTGCAGCAGGATGTGTTGTTTGGAGTTAAGGCAGAAGAGGTATTAAAGAAAATGGAGGATAAGGCAAAATCTGTGCAAACGGTGAAGGATTTCTTACAGGTTCAGCCTCCTAGATTTAGCCGAAACTGGCCAAATAAGAGTTGGTCCTTTCCAATTACAGACAGACCTCAAAGGGAAAGATACAGACATCCAAGAGGTAGAGGTCACCCAAAAGGTCCTTTATAGGCCTCGGCAATGGGTTGCATCAGGCCAGAAAGAAGGGGAAGGCAGACCCCAACCATATAAAAAACAGCTCCAATGACTTCCCGCTATAGCTGCCAAACAAATCCCTCTTGACAGCCCCCTTGGGAGGAAAACTGGCACTCTTCTACCACAATTGGCAAATAATCACAAAGGACAAATGGGTTCTCAACATTGTATTTCAAGGTTACAGGTTCCACTTTCACACTCTGCCAAGGTTAAAAGGAATGCCAAATCTGCCACCAAATCAATGGGCAGAGGCTCAAAAACAAATTACAGCACTCATGGATATGAGAGCTATTCAAAAGGTACCATCACAGGAGCAAGGACAAGGATTTTACTCAAGACTCTTTCAGGTACCCAGAAAGGACAAAGCCTGGAGGCCCATTCTGGATCTTTCATCTCTAAATACTTACCTGGATGTTCCAAAATTCAAAATGTTGACATTAAAGCAGCTTCTTCCTATGCTGGGCAAGAAAGCTTGGCTCATGACTTTGGACCTCAAGGAGGCATACCTGCATGTCCCTATCGGACAAAACTGCAGAAGATACCTCAGATTCATAGCTGGTTCGATGCACTAACAATTCTCTGCACTGCCCTTTGGCTTATCTACTGCGCCCAGAGTCTTCACAAAGTGCCTGGCACCAGTAATTGCATTTTGCAGACATAAAGGAATTCAAATTTATCCGTACCTGGATGACTGCTTGATTCAAGCAAAGAGCAAGGACATTCTTCTAAAGCATCTGGCGGTTGTAAAAAAGTTATTAAGTTGCCTGGGGTACACAGTAAACGAAAAGAAATCAAAACTGGTGCCCTCGCAAGAGATTATATTCCTGGGTGCCAGTTTGAACACAATGGCCCAGATGGCTTATCTCACACCAGACAAGCAAGGACAACTGACTCAATACTTTCAATTGATGGCAACAAAGACCCAACTCCCTGCAAGAAAAATTCTGCAGGCCTTGGGTTACATGACATCCTGCATACTACTAATTCCATATGCCAAACTGCATATGAGGAAACTACAGTGGTACCTAAAAATGTATGGTCTCAACACTGTCAAAGTTTGGAAACAGTTATACCACTAATCCCTTGCCTTCAACAGGAGTTTCAATGGTGGGCTCAAGCTCGTCACCTCAACAAGGGACAGCCTTTTACACAAACCACAGCCAGGCAAACACTGACAACAGATGCATTGGATTACGCCTGGGGAGCACACATGGCAGGCAAATTAATTCAGGGCACGTGGCCCGCAGAACAAAGGCATCTTCACATCAATCAAAAAGAGATGCTAGCTGTACAAAATGCCCTTATAGCTTTCAAGGACCTGCTGCATCCAGGACAACTACTGATAAAGACAGACAACACCACAGTTATGTGGTACATAAAGACGCAAGGGGGCACTCACTCCTACCCCTTATACAGACAAGCCATGACCTTGTGGAACACCGCTATTAACCTTCAAATTCATCTGCAAGCACAATTCTGCCAGGAGAGAAAAACACACTGGCAGACGACCTAAGCAGAAACATCATGGATCCCCATGAATGGTAATTGAATCCACAAATATTCAGAATGATAACAAAGAAATGGTGGAGCCCGGACATAGATCTGTTTGCATCCCCAATAAACTGCCAGCTACACAAATTCTGCACAAAGAGTTAGCATCCACAAGCATGGAAAGTGGATGCCCTCTCATTCAGCTGGGAGAACCTACAAGTATACGCTTTCCCACCACTACCTCTCCTGCCAAAGGTACTCATAAAAGCCAGGCAAGAAGAGCCAAAGATGATCCTGATTGCACCAGACTGGCCACGCCAGAACTGGTACCCAATCTTAAGGAGCTTAGCACAGGAACCACCCTGGATTTTGCCTCAAATCCCACATCTCCTGACTCAGCACAACAATCAAAATACTACACAGCCAGCTAAAGACCTTAAACCTAGCTGCATGGAAGATTCCTTAGTCAAGCAAGCAATGCCTCTCTCCAAAGCTGTTACGGATGTCATTCTGGAGGCCAGAAGGCCTAGTACCAGGAAAGCCTACTCTGATAAATGGAAGAGATTCTCTGCCTGGAACCAAGCTCACAGCCTTGACCCTCTTGTCCCAAACATTCCTCAGATTCTACAATACATAACTGAGATGCTAGACAAAGGCCTCTCCTTCTCATCCATAAAGATCCACGCCTCTGCCATCTCTGCTCATCACAACACGGATCCACCAATTTTCTCTAATCCTCTGTTAAAACAGTACCTCAGAGGGGCTAAAAACATAAGACCGCCCCGTAGAGCACCTACTCCAACTTGGGACCTCAACTTTGTTTTGGAAAAATTAACTTTACTTCCTTTTGAGCCAGCTAACACAGCAGAATTAAAATATATCTCTTGAAAAACTGCTCTGCTCCTGGCAATATCATCAGCATGAAGAGTTTCAGAATTACAGGCACTAATGGCAGTGGAACCTTTCCTCATTTTCCACCAGGACAGGGTGTCTTTAAGAACTAACATAGGTTCATAGATTAGTACTAGGCTAACTACCCTTGTGGGCCATTTCAAGCCTAGCCAATTACCCCATGTGAGAATCAAACCCTGCACCTTGTGTTTGTAAGGTAAACACCTTAACCATTACTCCATCCTCCCACCCAATAATTGCTCGTTTATGCCAAAGGTGGTATCCGGTGTGGCTCTAAACCAAACTGTTCACCTGCCAACTTTTTATCCTAAACCACAGAGTAAAGGGGAGAGACTACTGCACTCTTTGGACATTCACAGGCAGTTACCAAAGCTTTCAGAAAATCTGAGCAATTATTGGTAGCATATGCTGCAGGAGCACAGGGAAAAGCCATTTCAAAACAGACTATTTCAAAATGGATGCAGACATTGTATACATTTCTGCTACACATACCATGGAAAACCTGTACCTAGCAGCATTAGATCTCACTCCACCAGGGCAGCAGCCACTTCAACTGCCTACCTCAGGGGAGTACCTACCAAGGATATTTTGGAAGCAGCAACTTAGAGTTCTGTACATACCTTCACCAAGCATTACCACCTGCCTCTATACTCTAAATCCAGAGCTGGCTTCACCACTGCAGTGCTGCAGGGCCTTATAGTCACCCCTAATGCCTTATAGAACCAGCCACCCTACCTCAGCTTTGGGATTCTACCCAAGTGTAATGACTGCAGCAGTGTAACATGATGAACATAGTACAGTTTTGTACCTACCATAAATGTAGATGTTTGAGTGTATACACTGCTGCAGTCCAGGTTACCCTCCCTCATTCCCCTCTTACTGGCAGGTACGTACCCAAGTCTTCTATCCTTACTACCTATGGGGAGTATTTGCTGGTAGCTGTAAGTTGTTTTTTGCTTTTCTTATGAATGTTTTATTAGCAATTGGAATTGCCTACCTGTATAGAGGCACCTGACATCTGGGGCAAGAAAAACTGAAGAAAATGGCGTCGGCTGCATCTTGTATACCCCTGTCACACTGACGTCAGGGAGGAGGCGACAGCAACCGACGCCGGACCAAGACTTTGGAACTCGGGCCGACTGGGGAACCGCCTGATGGCAGGATAACCCAAGTGTAATGACTGCAGCAGTGTATACACTCGAACATCTACATTTATGGTAGGTACAAAACTGTACTTTATACATACCCTGCAATTGGGACAGGAGTGACGCTCCCCAGAAGAAGGCCTCCCTGTTATGTTCATGCTCCTTTACTAATGTAACAGAAAGTAGGAAGGTTGTACTACACCATTGAGCCTGTGAAAAGAAGGAAAAGGAAACAAGATGGCAACACGATAAGAGTAATATACAGTACTTAGTTGGAGCACTCTTCCTAACCTGTGCTTCCCCTTGGTAAAGTAGGTCAAGCTGTTGCCACTGCAAATCACTTAACTAGTGCCAGCACTTTTTATCAGAACAACATCGCCTACCTTTCTGGCAAGCTTGTGCCAACCATCCACCTTCTATAAAGGACATTAACAGTGGTCCAGCAGATGATATTCTAAGTCCCTATGGAGGAGAAAAACAAACAAAATTGTAGTCCGTCTCTTATCAGACAGGAACCCTGTTGAAGCCAGCACCTGTGGAATCCATGACCACTCAAAAGAATCCGCTACATGAGCTAAATGGTAACCTGTTAGTATAGCTACACATTAGGATTTTGTGATACACATCAGAAAGTTGCAGCTCGAGGAAGTATTCTTAGTACACAGGCTGCTACGAGATAGACAGGCTCCATGCATGAATGCACAATTCCCAGTAATACTGGGACGAGCACGTTAGTGCCACTTGTGTGATAGCATAAGTCAGAATAGTAACAGTTTAAAAAGAGCTGTCAAAAATTGCCTCATTAACATAACCACCACACTGCAAGGCACATTTCTATACGTATAGAGTGAGGTCACAATATTGCAAGAGCCACATTCAGACAAACAAGTCAGGAATCGGGATTTCACTGAAGAGCAAACTGCACTTTCATCTGGGTATACAGAAGGAAGATAGTGTCTGTTAATGTACTCTCAGTACTTTACTCAGCACCCATGGTGGATATAAGCAGCAGGGACATGAGCAATCAGTAGATGTAAGTGAGAGAGCACAGCACAATTGCATGATTTTTCTTAGCTGTACGGGATGGAACCTCTTACAGGGATGTAACATAAGTACATGGCAGTTTACTACATGACATTGTAATATCAACTGAAGAAAGGGGGGGGGACTGGTGATGAGGAACATAGTACATAGTACCAGGACATGGTAGTCACATGCCCAATTGTGAAGTGGGTACACTGTGGCCTTGCATTTAGAGTGTGCTGTACATTGTGTAGATGATGCAATCACCCATGTACATGAGGGAAGGTTGGGGGGGTGTACATATCAACACTGGGGGAGGTGCAGGATTTACATTACTGTATAGGTTGTCATCATAGTGATGCAGGACTGTCCATTGATAACATGCCTGCTGCTGTTGCGGTCTCTCTAGAATGGGATGTGGGGGGAATGGTCACATGACATCGGACAGGTACTTTGGCATCAAATTGGGGGTATTGTACATGCGTATGAGTCGGACAAGGGCAAGCTATGTGCACAGACACTGATGTGTAACCCACAGGTTTGCACATCTTGCCATGGATCCACAAGAGAGGCAACAGCTGGAAAAGTTCACTACCACTTGAGATTTTACCACATGCCCTGTATACATATTACATGTTCATCATGAACAAGTGAAAAACAGACGAGGCATTCCAGGACAAGGTATGTTGGGGAATGATGCAGGACAATAGTGCTATGGGAAGCTGTAATAGAACCAAAGTATAGGTGTGGAGAAGGGCAGCCAATATGCTGTTGCTTGTCAGGACTAAAGCATGAAACATTTCCAGGTACATGTCGTACAGAGGAGGAGGAGAACCACCTACAGTGGTGGAAGAGCTCCTTGCACTCTGACTGGGGAATATTAGCAGACTGTTATTTGTAGTAGTGGTTTTGATGTAGGAGGTGGGCCGAGAATGGCTGCTCAGTGCTGTAGCAGATGCGTCAGCTTAGTAATAGCAAGTAAATTTCCCAGTGTCTGCTGTGACCACCTTTGAGTGAGAGATGTTTAGCAAAAGAACTTTGTATGTCACATCTCAAAGCATATCCCGGGTGCAAGTGCAATACCCTACATCTCAAGATATGCATGTCTACATATTGTATGCAGACTGTCATGCCATGTGTTCTTGACTCTCAATCTCTTATTGCAAGAAATCTGGGTAAAGCCAAAAAGAATGGGAGGACAAAGGCCCAAAATTATGTACAGATTTTAAATATTGCTTTTAAAACTTTGAGTTGCTAGAATAACAGGTTTTGTGTAAGCATGTATTTTCTAAATGATATGAAGTCTGAAACTCTAATATCTTTTATGTTTTAGTAACTTCAATTCTCAGTGATGTGCAAGAAAACCACACATTTTGTGAAGAACAAACCAAAAATGTGTGGCAAAAATATGGACAGTTTAGAAGTATTAATGTCTTGAAGGGTTGAGGTACATTTCAGTTCTACCACAAGTATGTCATCTTTATGCATTCCCATGTTTCATTGTTGGAGGTTCTAACATGAGTGCGTGGTACAAGTTACCTGTGGCTGACAAGCAACATGCATATGGCACAGTGGCACTGTCAGCAAAGCTGACATTGGAGGACAAGCATACATCTTCCACGTGTGGTGTAAGAATGTGGGACAGGCCCAACTTGCTGCCTTCCGTGTGTTTACTGCTAGTCATCATCTGACTGAGAGTGTCACCATCACATCTGTCAGTTGTTCTGCCAGCAATGCGCATAGACCCACCATAGTGGAGAGGTGAGTTTGTGGGTGTTGCCACCAAAACTCCACGTCTTTCCCCAGCCTGTAGAGAACTTCCCCAGCCTGTAGAGAACATCAGGGATTCAGGCCTAGATAGCTCCATGGTGGAACTTGCGAATGCAGTATGTGGCCTGAACGACATGCTGCAGCATCTCCATGGCGACATGCAGCACCTGCACAATGACATGGAGTACAGGTACAGGGAGCATACAGAGCTACTCAATTTCTTAGAAGCCCTCCCCAAGATCCATGTGTGCATCCGTAAGACAGACAGTAAGCAGTCTCTGTTCTAGTTCTTTTGACTATGGTGGTTGTGGCTGTGGGAAGGTCTGAATGTAAGGCTTGAGGTTACAGTTCACCCATGTACTGATAACTTGCACTGTTGCATCTCTGTCATCAAGGCCCATCTGGTTTCACAGTCATGGCAGATGACAGTCCTTAGGATGTGCCTCTGTGACAGTGTAGAACTGCATGACTGACTGGGAGGTCTACTGAAGATTTAATAGCCCTACTTGTCCAGAAAAGTGCCACACCTATCTGAGAGTATTTTCCAGGTTTTGGACAGTGTACATCTGTTGGTTCTTAACATTGGAACACCATATTTTGTATTCCCACACATCATCCTGAAGTGCTACATTATCCCTTCTGGAGACCACATCAAGCTTAAAAATGGCAAACCAATACAGTACACATGACAAATATTTATAGTGCAATCAGTGTTAGTGGTGCAACATGTAGCACACTTGACTTTGGTGCAAAAGGCTTTGGATTCCCACACCAAGTAGATGGTTTGCTGACACAATAGTGAGACATAAAGGGGGTGCTGCACTCCTGAATGTGTTCTTTGGATGAGACATTAAACTGAGGCCCCATCTGCCTGAGGTGGTAGTAGCTCAGATGGATGGAAAAGATCCCATGGGACCTATCGAAAAGAGTAGTGGAAGTTCTTCTATGCCCTGATCAAAATTTCCCATATAAATACCACCTTGTGTCTCCCATGAATAGAGGTTACTAGCCTACTGGAACTTACTGGTCAACAAAAGATTAAATAAATATATGTGTTTTCTCTGCCACTGGGGGATCTGGTTTGTGATTCCCCCATTTTGTCACAACCTTGATTGGTTACCACATTCACCTCCCACAACCCTTGTACATGATTGCATTGTTGTCACTTACTACTGTGCCCCATCTCATCTGTATAAATGATGATGACTGTGCATTGACTACCTGTGTGTGGGTAAGGTAATGCCTAATGCAAAGGGTGGCCAGTTTGTGCACTGTATTGCATAACCTGGACAAGATATTACAACAGTCATTTTTATTCTTTGATATGTGTTTTGACACTGCTGACCATTGGACCTTCCCTCAGTTTATAGGTCCACTCATTCCCCATCACTAGTGTGCAAGATGAACTAAGAGGGGTAGTCATTAAGGTAGCTGTCAGGGAAGATTTATTTTTTTTTCTTGCTTATAGTCCAGTGTCGCCTGTACATGCTCAGCTGTGCAATGGAAAGGGGAGTGCTGTAGGCTTGCTGCACTGCTTATCCTTCACTTTCACATGGAATGTGTACTGCAAACAGCCCTGCCCACCTTCCCCAAAGCATGTGAGGTGGCTTCCTTGGGCTTCATAGGGGAAATTACACCATCCCTGTTTACTGCTGAACATCTACCTCATTCTCCTCCCTTCCACTGGAAGAGATGAGCAGGCCAAGTAGTTTAATTTCCCTCTGTCCCTGCATGGCTCCACTAGTGTCATAGCCTCTATTTGAGCCCAGATCGCCTGTGTTTCTGTAAAGGCTGTATGGCCCTTTCCATGGAGCCAAGCAGTATCATGTCCCATAGTTGTGGAGCAGACGCTCACTATGGCAGTGCTGCAGTGTATTGTGCCTGCCTGTGCTTTTCATATTGTGCCACTCCACCTGTCCTTCCACTTTGTGCCAGACTCCTCATTCTCCTCAAGTGTGACAGTGTTCTCATTCAGTGCTGCAACACTCCCATGTTTTTGAAATCTACTGTATTATGCAACCTGATGCA
The DNA here is from genome assembly GCF_019279795.1 of Protopterus annectens. Taxonomy (NCBI): domain Eukaryota; kingdom Metazoa; phylum Chordata; order Ceratodontiformes; family Protopteridae; genus Protopterus; species Protopterus annectens. Next base: position 1,273,607,684 of record NC_056732.1, on the reverse strand, counting down.
CACCACAAATATTTGGTTGCATGTTTCAGGTGCATAATCCAGTACACCTATATAAATGTATTCAGACAAAACAAATGTCCCTTTTGGAGTCCAGACACACATTTGACATAGTGAAGTCTTTGAGTCTGCAGTGTTGTAAGCCTTCTCAGTTATGTTATGGGGTATTCGGATGAAGGTAGTCCTCTTTACAGGCTAACTCTGAGCAAGAACATCAGCAAAGGATAGTGGAATTTAATGCAGAACTTGAAGGCACATGGGATGAAACTAAGTAGAGTTAAGACCGTGGTAATGGCAGTAAATTGGGGATATCAGAAGAAGCTGCTGAAAAATGAGATAGAAGAGAAGATAATGAAATAGATATTTATCTGGAAGGGGTGATTGAGCAGAAGGAAAGCCTGAATGAACAGGTCAAAGCTAGAATCAGAGGGGTTGCAGCCAACTGGCATGGAATGTCAGGTGTAGTATAGGACAGAAGAATGCTAAAGAAGTTAAAAAGTAAGGTGTGCAAAACAGTGGTGCGACTAGTACTTCTGTGTGGTGCAGAAACCTGGGCAGTAAAGGCAGAGCAGAGAAAAAGCTAGAGATGATGGAAATTAAGTGGCTGAGAAGGTTGGTAGGATGGGCACTGTGGGACAGATGAAGAAATGAGGGCTTAAGAGCAGAAGACAAATTAGCTTCAGTTGCAGAAAAGATGAAAGGAAACAGATTACGGTGATTCGGGCATGTGCAGAAAAGCAGAAGACAATCTGGTGAAGATTTTGGGATAGACAGGAAGAAGGTAAGAGGAAATGAAGGTGTCCAGCAAAGAGGTGGATAGATTGTGCTAGAGAAGATTTGCGACAGTTTGGCATGAGTGTCAAAGAAGGCAGGAGTGTGGCATTGAATCATGAGCAGCAGCAACAGTTAACACGACATCCCAACCCCATGTAGAAAATGGGAAAAGGAGGTTTGATGATGTAGCCATCCACATTTCCAAGGCATATCCAGCATTACCCTACAAAACACAGTAGTGGACACTAATGTATATGGTCTGCTACTTTTTTGAATGGAAACTATATCTTGGCCTAAAGACTCGCCAGTGTTTGCATCAACCAGCTAGATGACTCTGTGGAAAGTCATCCTACAAAGGAATGTGGTAGAGTTTGCCAGATGGTGGTAATCATGAGATCTGCCTGGCTGATGCACAGACACATTGTATACTACGATAGTGTGCATTGCATACCACCAGGCAGTTGATGGAGTGGAAGCCCTTCTGTTAATGTGCTGGACCTGGTAATGAGCATGTGGGACCTTGATGTGATGTGTGTGCAGTCTGTGGCTCCCAGACCTCAGGAAAATGGGCTGTTTTGTAAAATGGGTGAATGGTGTTAGCTTTGTCATCTCCTGTCTGTGGAAACCATATATGCTCCTTCACATGCAACATCATTGTATCAAGAAACTGGTGTAGGATTTGTGCAGCTGATACTTGCAAATCTTTAGCTTTTTCCCTGTTGGATGGTTAATGCAACACAGTCCTTCATGTCCACTGGAATAGACATTTCACACATGCCCCTTAACATATGTGTCACCCACACATGTAGTTAACTCCCACATAGTTTCTTTATCCACATGGTAGTGGTCAACAGTGTCTTTTTTAACACCTTTATTGAATTATCACTTGACATAGACAAACTTAAATTTATATAAAAGTAATCAAACCATATTAATAATGTCATATTTACAAACATTATACGTCACATATACTGTTACATATATAATCTAGGCAACATTACATAACCTATTCAGTTCCTGTCTTCTCTTAAACCTCATTCCTTCTCCAAAACGTAATTCTGCATGTATTGTTCCCACAGTTTCCATGTTTTTTTCGTATGTAATATACTCCTACACTTTTCTAAAGATCCCACCTCCTGTTCTTTTATCTCTGTTACAATATTGACCACTTCACGTGTAGTTGGTTGAGATTTTGATTTCCATTTCCTAGTAATAGCTTCCTTGGTAGTCACCAGAATTAAACTTAACAAGACCTTACTATGTCTAGGCAATTCAGATCCTGTATCCCAGCTCAAAAAATAATTTCCTTAGTTTGCTTGCTCGTCCAGTATTCCTAACAGAGTACTCTCTAGGGAATTTTTAAAATCTCCCAGCTTCCTCCAGTAAATTCAAGCATTCTCCTGTCTATTCTCTGTGGCCCTAATTGCAGTCATCCCTTTTGGCAGAATCTCCTTTATCCATTTCCATGTTGGCTTAGTTGTTAGTATACTTTCTACTACTTTTTGAATATAATATTCTGTACGACTGTTGCTATTCTCCTCAAGGATCTCCATCGAAAATCCCAGTCTTTCCTTATTTGTTGAATTACCCTCCTGCTTCACCATCCTCTGTTTCCCACTTTGAATTGTAGTTTTCTGCTTATGTTATGTATAATAGCCTTAACTGTGCAGCATCCCTTTATATCAGGTATTCCTAAACCTCCTTGTTTTGTTGGGCGGATAAAGTAATCCCATTTAACTCTTGCCGTCTTCCATCCCAAATAAAAGCCTTCAACTTATTATTAATTACTGTCCACAGTTTCTCCTCTGGTTGATAAATATGCCTGAACTGTGTATAAAACTAAAGGGACTGAAATTATTTTATTATTTGTATCTTGCTATCCATATTCACAGGTAAGAGCTTCCAGTTTTTGTATTATCTTTTGTTTAGTTTCTTCCCACTTATCCTTAGCTGCCCTACCTGAATCCTTTTTTTATCCATACTTCTAAGTACCTTAACATGGGTATTGTTGGACCAGTTCATGTCTAGCTACATAGTTTATAGCTATAGCCTTTGTTTTATCTTTATTAATTTTACACCCCCCCCCCAAAAAAAATGGACCTGTCTCAGAATATTCCACAACATTAAGATGTCCTTTTCTGGTTCCGTCAAGTACAAAATAATATCAGCAGCAAATAAAGCCAACTTTTCCTTATTACCATACCAATTATATCCTTGAATTTGAGTCCCTTATTTTCTTTGCCAGTAGTTCTAAATTGTAACGCAAATAAAGGGGAAAGAGGACACCCTTGCTTGGTTTGTCTTTTCAGACACTTCTTTATCAGAGGAACATTCCCACTTTGATCTTTACCTTCAATCCTTCATATATCTTTCTAATTAACCTTATTATTTTATCAGGCAGTGCAAATGCCACCATTGCCCTACTCATAAAATCTCAGCTTACTCTATTGAATGCTTTGTCTGCACCAGTAGCAGTGACGCTTTCTTATATTCTGCTTCTGTATGGATGATCATTAATGTCAAATGTTTGCCACCCCTCCCCAATAACCACATTGATCCATATCTATCAATTTTGGCTTCGCATTTCCATTCTTTTAGCCATTATAAACATAAAAACTTTATAATCATTGTTTAGAATTGAAATGGGCCTGTATGAAATTGAATCAGATGGGTCTTTACTGTCTTTGGGTATTACAATCACCAGAGCTTTTTTTTTCAGGATATTTTTGCCTCCCTTCATTTTAAAATACTGTTAAACAAAACTTTCCAGATCTTTATCAATTTCTTCCCTCCTAGCTACCAAACTTTTACCAAAATACCATCTGTTCCTGGAGACTTTCCTGTAAATTGGTCATACATAACCATTTGTTCTCATCTCCTGTCTTAACTGGTAGTTGTTAAACCTCATCTGTCTCTAACCTTGGCATGTTTAATTCTTCCTTAAGTATTTCAAGTTGTGTTGTTTCTTGATTTCCCCACTTCTCTGATTTATACAAATTTTCATAACATTTTCAAAATATCTAATACCTCTACAGGATCTCGGTTTATTTTTCTTGTTATAGGCTCCCTCAGTTTGGCAACAACCCTTTCTACACTCTGTTGCCTAGGTTGTTGTGCCAAACGTTTTTGTGCTTTAGAGTTATTATCAAAAACAGTTGCTTAACAGCAATCTTCTAAACTCATGCATATTATCAAGTTACTCCCTTGTTTTCTGTTTGGCACTCTGCAGTTGTACCTCCTGTTGTTCTGTGAGATCACCATATTTTGTAATACTTCAACATTTGTCAGCCCTTCTAAATTATTTTTACTTCTTAACCAGTTCTTTTTTTATTTTATCTTTTTTTTAATTCCACTTTCATTTTATTTCACTCACTAGTTGTAACGTAGAGTACTTTGCATTCCTTCAGGTGTTCGACACTGCCTCTATTGAAGTGGCAATGTCTATTAAACTATATCGAAGCCAACAGTATCGAAAACCCAGTATACCGAAATATGTGTTTGTATGTATGTATATATATATATATATATATATATATATATATATATATATAAATACACACATATATATAAATACACACACATACATACACATATTGGTTTATAATGAAACATTGTGCACACACATTGCCAAAACACAGTCTAAAAAGTGTAATTTTCCTTTCACCATAAGTTGTTTCCTTACATTAAAGCGATCGATAAATGAAAGCTATTTCCTTTAAATAATGGCCATACTTAATAAAAAAAAAAAAATACGCTGTAGAATGAGACTTTAAGGAAAATTGTGTTTAGTACCTTAATGTACAGTGTTGGTTAGTAGATAGGAGTAAAGGTGGGCAGGAGGTAACCCTAGTCCTGCCCCTAGCTCTAGTCATTAGCCCTACACATCAGGGTACTGAACATCCTTTCTCTAACAGTACACAATACTTGTGTACACATCCAAGTCACCTCTACTCCATCAAAACAACACATTTATCCCCTTCTTAGTCCTAACCCACAAACACTCGTGTGGTGCATGCATGCACGTATATACACACCCAGACACACCCACTTCAGTACAGAAACTTCATTAGAAACCAAAGTTTTGGCATTACTCACCACATCCATTTACTTTAAATTCTATTAACTACAAGTTGATAATTCTACCAGTCGACAAACGTCACACTTGGCCAATTCTACTACCAAAAAGTCTTTGACAAACAAACCATTCAACCCAACACACTTGCTGCAGCCATATGGATATGGCTATGAATATGTGTTTGTGCAACTTTCACATTCATATAATTGAACCAGTGTGGATAATGCTTATAGTGCAGTGGCAGGAAGGCCTTTTTGGGGATTGATAAAAACAGGAAGAACAGAGTTGTGGCTAGATTCTGACATGGAGCATTTATTAGTAAATGCCACTGCTTCAGAAAGAAAACTCAGAAGAAAATTTGTCTGAATAGTTCCCTTTAGAACATAACTTTTTTTAAAGTGGCCCTGGTCATCTCTGTGACATTGAAATTACATTCTCATTTGTTGACAGTGACCTGTATTTGGTAAACATTCCAGTTGTGAGACTGGTGGATAGCATGAGTCTGAGCATTTGGAGGCTACATTGTTAAATGTCTGACATTGCTTTGCTGCTCTTTGGCAGTAATCATTATGATGGAGAGCAAATGCCTTTGCTGATTGTTTTGTTGCAACATTCATGTACATACCAGTGGGCATCTTTGCAAACAGTGTGCAGTGAAGTTTAAAGAATAAAGTATATGTTTCACCCATTGATTACTGGTTTAATTAGCTTTGTGTCATATTTAATCCTTGAGCTACTGGAGAGTTCTAGATTGCTTCCTTGAAAGCGGTAAATGTCACAGGGAGACTGGAAGAGGGTGGAGGAGTAGATGGTAAAGGCTTGTTGTGTTTTTCGGCTTTCCCGGTTAGGGGTCGCCACAGCAGAACTCCGTTCGCTAATGATTGGCAGTAGATTTTTACGTGCCAAGTTGCCAGCCCTGACACACAACCTTCAACGAAGTTATGCCAATTCACGCATGTCTCCACACAGAAGACGCTTTAGCTGAGAATGGAACAGGATAACGTCTTACTGTGAGGTGACAACGCTACCGCAGCACCACCACTGCAGCTAATAAAGATTAAAAATTGCATACTGTCCGCATCTGTTATTTGTAGCCTTTGGAAAATGTATTGAGTAGTAAATCTCCAAGAAGTTTTTTTTTTTGGACAGGATAGTAGATGCCTTGGGGACCATATGTGTCATAATGCATGTGCCTGCAGATGTGGACATTATATGCAAATAACCATGCACGCACTTATATGAACACACCCGTAGTAAGAAATATCATAGCTGATAAAAATGCCATTAAAATCTTTATGCAAAATCATTTGTTATATTCTTTTCTTTTTCTTTTATCATTACAGTTGATATTCGTGAGGTTAAAGAGATTCGTCCAGGGAAGAATTCAAGAGAGTTTGAACGGTTTACAGAAGATGCTCGTAAAATGGATACTACTTTGTGTTTTATTTCCTTGTATGGATCAGACTTCCGACTGAAGACCCTCAGTGTTGCAGGTAAGTTGATGGAGGAAATTATGGATAAATAAAAGTACACATCAATTATTAAATAGAACTAATGCCCACTAAATCCATCTGTTTGGAAAGCACATGCCTTTCTCTAGTTACTTGTTACTTTGCATTCTCATTATCCCTGTAGGCGGCTGGTTCTTACACATATAAGTCATTTCTCTTTGTTAAATTGTTTAGTTATTTCTTTTAGTAAAATTATTAAAGAAGCCTATTGCAAAACTGTTCAGTTGAGAAAAATCTGTGTAGGCAGTACATGTCCATTTTTCTGACCTTCATGTGCACAATTGCTAAGTGTATATGGAATGTTCTATGTTATTAGTGTCGGTCTGTAGTTGTCTTGTTTTAGACTGAATTGTACCTAAGAAATCATTTGATCTGCTATCGTATAGCCCCATCTGTAAGAACCATTAATAGGTGAACTGCAGGCACATGATACTTTTCCAACCTATTTGTCTTATCCCCTTGCTCCATTGTCCTATAATATGTTGCTTCCACCTGCTTCACCAGTTCTTTCATAAGATTGGTATATTTGATGGCCACAGTGTGCTTTATTATGTTTTGAAGAAAGAATCCCAGAAAACTGAGAGAGACTTTTTTAGACCTTCTTCCTTTCTGCTCTACGTGCAGAATCTCTTCTTTGTTTCTGTTATTTCTAAATGTTTATTTTAAGATTTTAAGCAGGGATGTGATGCTGATTGCTTCTAGTGACATTGCCCAGGTACTAGCTCCGTCAGTACTTAAATACAGTGCATTTCTACTTGCACTGCCAGTTACATGTTCATTGCCCCATGGTCCCAATTCCTCTAGCACCTATTGAACCAATTTCTGATCCTAAAGAGTAATTTTATCTGATGCTTGTTTTGCCACCATAGCTTAAACAGGTGTCAGTCTAACAAATTTCGCTGTTCCTGTCCTGCGTGTATCGTTTTGATGTATTGCTGCTGTATTTTAATTTATTTAACATAGCTGCTTTGCTTCAGTAAGCAAGTGAGAAAGGACTTTCTTTTATGGCTTCACCTGCCCAGACTATTATCTTTTCCTTCTTAGTAGATTAGATTATGGTGTATATAAAAATTCAGTATTAGTGATTCGACAACATGTTTAGACCAGCTGCTGTGCAGGAGGGGAAAAAAGGTGGAGGTGTCAGCTTCATTCAGAAGTGACTTGCATCAAGGCTGGTAAAGCAGTACGATGCACTAGAGCTTCATGTCCAAATAATCATCAGAAAGGCCCCATACCATATATTAGCTAGCTAAAGAACTTTCTCTCTGTGCAAAAGAAAGCCACAGTGCCTGTCTAAAGGAACTAGAATCACTTAGTATTAAACTCAATCCTATTCTTCTGGGCGATGTAAACTATCTAACTATAGACAAGGAACCCTGTATTACCACTAGTACACAAGCACAGAGATTCCTGGACTTCGCCCTGGAACAATTGGTACCCACTAGGGGGGAAATTACATCTTGGATTTCATCCTTATTAATATGGAGCATGTTGTAGTATCGCTTGTGTCTTCATCAGTTGTTTGTTCTGACCAAGTAGTCCCCTGTGAAATAAAACAAGTCAACAGTTCCTTCCACCCAAGGTACCTTTAGACATTTATTTAAGACAGACTACCTGTTCCTAAATGATAAATTGGCAAGCTTCAAATCCTCATCAAACTCTGTTAAACCCACTGAATATGCAGGGACATACACCACCAGACTATACCAGCATGTAAACAGCTTCATAGATGCATCTGTACCTCTTCGGAACAAACCCACATGGTGGATATACAATGTCAGTAAGCTTAATAAATGGAAAATAATTTTAACCAAAAATAAGAAAAGTAATTCATATAATGTTAGTCCTTGTCACTGAATTAAACAAACACCACAGGAACTTAAAGTCCACCAAAGTCAAGTTTGAGGCTAAAATAACTACCCCAGCCAAAGGTAATCACAAGGTATTTTTTTAGGAATGTTCTTAATCTCAAAAGCATAACACAACAGTGCGCTGAGCTGATGGTGAATGATGTTGCCTACACTGAGGCTGAAGATAGTAGAGAACCAATTGGCTGATAAACACTCTTCCCTCCATCTGTCTCTCTTCCCTCCATTTGTCCCAGAAGATACACCTGAACCTGGTTCATCTCCAGTTACCACAGAAGACCAAGTGCTAAAAGTGCTCAAAAGCTAAAAATACTGATCGATGGGTCCTGACAGTATCCAATGATGCATCTTAAATAGCATGAAGCACGGTTTAGCCATAGACCTAAGTACACTGTTTTAATCTCAGACTTCATGCAGGTTTTATGTCAAGCAAATGGAGTACAACTATAGTCATCCCCCTGCATAAGGGAGGAGCTTCCACAGATCCAGAAGTCTGACCAGCCTCGTATGCAAAGCCATGGAAAAATTTATCATGAAATTCATCAATCCAGACAGAGGGAACATCCAGAATTGGACTCATCTGTTTTGATTAGTTTTGGGCAGGTCATGCTTACTCAACTAGTGGATTTTTTGAAAAGGTCACCAAAGCAGTGGATGATGGTAAAACAGTACTCACCATATACATTTATCTGGCTAAAGCTTTTGACACAAGTCCACATTCAGGCGTAGTAGAAAAGCTAAATAAAAAAAAAAATCATACGTCACCCACTGGATTGGCAGTTAGTTCAGAGGTGTAGGACACAGGTAATCAAAATAGGGGAAGCTACTTCCACAAAGAGACTAGTCACCAGTGGAGTCCCCCAGAGTTTTGTGCTAGGACCTCTCCTGTTTGATACCTACTTTCTGAAATAAAAGACAATACCAAAAGCTCAGGCTGACTGAGTTTGCAGATGACTGCAAGCTGAGAGCAGTTATTGAACCCTCATATGACTTTGCCATCCTGCAGGAAGGTTTTCTCAAGGAAATAACTTGTGCAAAAATCATGGACTGAAACTAAATGCCAAAAAATACATTATTGCATTCTTATGGAAGTCCTCTATTGCAGGGAAATGCTATATTGACAATATGCTCCTAAGAGTTGAGCCAGTTATGTGGGATTTGTGAACTTTTGTGGACTGTGACCCAACCTTTGACCAACATTTGCCCATTGTTATAAGAAAGTGTTTCTATATTGCACAGCTTATAAACAAAATGATTGTGTTTAGATCTAGGGATGTCATTATCCCTCTTTACTCAGCCCACAGTAGGCCAGTCATTGAATATAATGTCCCCTTTGGCATTTATCTGTCCAGACACATGCAACACTTGGAATGCCCACAGAGGTAATATACTAAAAAGATACAAGGCCTAAAACTAAATTTCCTACATGGACCGACTCAAAGCCCTGTCACTGTACTCTGTATCTTACAGACTACTAAGAGGTGACCTTTATCTGGCATTTAAGACATCCTCTGATGGATTTACTGCACATCAGCAAGTGAAATGATGTCTGAAGTAAACTGTTTAGGGATCTAAACTTCTTCTGCAACATCAACAGAATGGTTTGGAGGGACAGGTATATCTTGCAGAGGATACCCCTGCTATGGAACAGACTCCCAGTCAACATAAAACTAAGCTCATCACTTTTCATATTCAAGCACAACTTAGATCTGTGGATGGGAAACAGAAAATTTACCCTAGGACTACCCCCTGTACTACTAATGGACAGATGCATCTTGTAAATGCTATGTCCCATGCATGAGTACACCCAAATTATCTGTGGCGGGATTCCAGTTATTCTCATTAGGGTTGATATATCATTGTTGACCATGAGATAGTTAAAGCCAGTCTGTAACCAAATAATGGTATGTTGTGTTGAGCACAAAAAGGAAAATTGGGTAGGTTTAAAATGTCCCACAAGGGCAGCTAGTGTAGTACTTAACTTTGAACCTATTCATTAGCATGTTGTGCTGTACACTTTTTTTTCAGAAAGTTATGTGTAATATAGAGCTCATTAAGGTTAGACTGCATTTATTGTTGTTTATTAAGCCTCATTATTATAGCTCCCATATGGGAGACATGTTTCACCAAAGCATTAGCTCAGTTCACTGTCTTTTTATCAGATGTATGCTGTGAAATATGCTCTAATCCTCTTGTTGGTACTTTCCAACATAAAAAAGCAGTATAACGTGCTATTAAATCTGTGCACTAAATTCATAGTGTCACAGTCAGCACTATACTTGAACCAGTATATCCTATCAGTAACTAGGTGCTTAAAGCAGTCCGTTATCAAAATGTATTGACAGAAATTACATTTTAAGCACATTTGTTTCTTTCCTGTCAGTTTTAGATTTCATCACTGGCTATGGATTGTTGGTCTCTTCAGATTCATCTTGTTCTTGAAAACGAGTTTGGGCACAGAGTTTACCATTTTTTTTTTGTTTTAGTATCAGCAGAGTGCAGAAGTGCCTGCCGAGTGGGATTATAGGAGATTACTAGGCTGTTGTCCCGGAGGTCATTTTAAGTCTAAACATTTCATACCAATGTAATACCTTAGAAATGCTAGTCAATGCCCAAGATTGCATTTAGTGATGACTGTCCATGCCCTGGAGGGTTGTGGGTGGGACTTCAGTCAGTCTGTGTAAGGCGCATGCTGGAGCCCCTTTATCTTCTTTCTTAGAAACCACTGAAGTCTCTCCAAATGATGCAGGCGCTTTGTACGTTACTTGCCAAATTGGGAGTTATCCTCAATTATGGGCAGGATAAATGCCAGTATAGAGGGGTTATAACCTTTTTTGCTGTTGAGGCGATGACTTTAATAATCAAGTGTGCTACATATAAAGCCTTCCTTACTACAGTAGACACATGGTGGTCGAAGTTAAAGTTGCAGTCAACTTGTGATCCCAGGTCCCTTACCACTTTGGGAGTACTTGGGGAATTGTTGATTTGATAGTGCAAAGGGACATTGTTTGTGCCAGAGGGAATGATGATGTATTTCTTTGCATTCAGATTGAGACTGTGCCTAATACACCAGTTGTTGGTCTGTGTAAGACCCTCCTGGAGTATACTGACATCATTTGGGGATTCAGTGATTGGACCTAGTTTGAAGTTGCCTGCAAACTTGGTCAGCCACAACCCCTTAGTTTTAACCTAAACTTCTGAAGTATGTACCAAACAGTAGGGGGCCCAGCACTGACCCTTGTTCCCTGTAAGTACCCTGCTGGTGACAGGTTTGGTGGTTGATGTGGAGTTGCCCACTTTGATAGTGTGTGTCTGGTTTGTGAGCCAGTTGGCAACCCATCTTCCAACGTAGGGGTTTACATTCAGATGTTAAGTTGTCTATCTCGCCTTCATTCTTGCTGGATGGGTTCGGAGCCGATCCTCGGCCCCGACTCGGCCTTTTACTTAAGCTCGAGAGCTATTTACCGGCTCGAGGCCTCCCCTTATCCCACAATGCTAGGCGTCAGATACCCAGATCTCGTTTGCCGCTTCAGCTATGAGGTTGCGTTTTTACCGGCTCCAGGTCGTATAATTCTTTTTTATTATCTGTCATAGTCAGGGTTGTTGTCGCTAATTTAGTTTTCTTTTCTATTAGAGTTGTTAAACTATAATCCCTTTCCCCTTTTTTTTTTTTTTTTTTGGTTTTTTTTTCCCCCCTTTTACCTTTTTTATAAAAAATTTTTTTTTTTTTTTTTTTTTTTTTTTAAAAAAAAAAAAAAAAAAAAAAATTTTTTTTTTTAAAAATTTTTTTTGGGGGGGGGGGGAAAAATTTTTTAAAAAAAAAGGGGAAGGGGGGGAAAAAAAGGGGGGGGGGAAAAAAGGGGAAAAAAAAGGAAGGGGGGGGAAAGAGGAAAAAAAATAAAAAGGGGAAAAAAAAAAAAAAAAAAAAAAAAAAAAAAAAAAAAAAAAAGATTGGATAAAAAAAAGGGGGGGGGAAAAAAAAAAAAAAAAAAAAAAAAAAAATGGGGAAAAAAAAAAAAAGGAGGGAAAAAAAAAAAAAAAAAAAGGGAGGGGGGAAAAAGGGGGAAAAGGGGGGGGGAAAAGGGGGGGAAAAAAAAAAAGGGGAAGGGGGGAAAAAAAAAGAAAGGGGGGGGAAAAAAAAAAAAAAAAAGGGGGGGAAAAGGGGGGGGGAAGGGGGGGAAAAAAAAAAGGGGGGGGGGGAAAAAATTTTTAAAAAAAAGGGGAAAAAAAAAAAAAAAAAAAAAAAGGGGGGGGGGAAAAAAAAAAAAAAAAAAAAGGGGGGAAAAGGGAAAAAAAAGGGGAAAATTAAAAAAACAAAAAAAATTTAAAAAATTTTTTTTTTTTGCCCTTTTTTTTCAAAAAAAAAAATGGAAAAAAATTTTTTTTTAAATTTTTTAAAATTTTTATTGGGTTTTTAAAATTGGGGGGGGAAAAAAATTTTAAAAAAAAAATTTTTAAATTTTAAAAACCCTTTTTTTTTTTAAAAAAAAATTTTTTTTAAAAAAAAAAAAAATTTTAAAATTTTTTAAAAAAAAAAGGAAAAATTTTTTAAAAATTTTTTTTTAAATTTTAAAAAAAGGGAAAAAAAATTTAAAAAAAAAATTTTTAAGGAAAAGGGGCCCAAAAAAAAAATTTTTTAAAAAAAAAATTTTATTAAAAAAAAAAAAGGGGGGAAAAAAAAAAAAATTTTTTAAAATTCAAAAAAAAAAATTTTTTTTTTTCCCCCGGGGTTTTTTTTTGGGCCCCCTTTTTTAAAAAGGGGGAAAAAAAAAAATTTAAAAAAAAAAAATTTTTTTTTTCCAAAAACCCCCAAAATTTAAAAAAGGAAAAAAAAAAACCCCAAAAAAACCCCTTTTTTTTTTTGGGGGGGAAAAAGGGGTTTTTGGTTTAAAAAAAAGGGGGGGGGGGGAAAAAAAAAGGGGGGGGGGTTTTTAAAAAATTTTTTTTAAATTTTTTTCCCCCCCCAAAAAAAAAAAAAATTTTTTTTGGGGGAAAAAAAACCAAAATTTAAAAAAAAAAATGGTTTGGGGGTTTGGGGGGGGGGACCCCCAAAAAATTTTTTTTAAAAAACCCCCGGGGTTTTGGGGGGGGGGGGTTTTTTATAAAAAAAAAAAAAAAAAAAAACCCCCCCGGGGGGGGGGGGGGGGGGGGGGGGGGGGGGAAAAAAGGGGGGGAATTTTTTAAAAAAAATTTTTTTTTAAAAAAAAAAAAAAAAAAAAAATTTTCTCTTTAAAAAAACCTTTTTTTAAAAAAAAAAAAAAAATTTTGGGGTTTTTTTTTAAAAAAAAAGGGGGGGGAAAAAATTTTGTTTTTTTTTTTTTTTTTCCCTTTTGGGTTTTAAAAAAAATTTTTTTCTAAAAGAAATTTTATTAAATTTTTTTTTTTTTTTTTTTTTTAAAAAAAAAAAAAATTTTTTTTTTTAAAAAAATTTTTTTTTTTAAATATTTTTTAAAAATTTTTTTTTTTTTTTTTTTAAAAAAAAATTTTTAAAAAAGGGGGAAAAATTTTTGGGGGAAAAACAGGGGAAAAAGGGTTTTTTTAAAAAAATTTTTTAAAAAAAAAAAATTTTTTTTTTTCCAAAAAAAAAAATTTTTTAAAAAACCCAAAAAATTTGGGGGTTATACCCCCAAAAAAATTTGGGGAAAAAAAAGGGGTTTTTTTTTTTCAAAATTTTTTAAACCCCTTTTTTTTTTGGGGGGAAAAAAAAAAAGGGTTTTTTTTTAAAAAATTAAAAAAATTTTTTTAAAATTTAAAAAAAGGGGGGGTTTTAAAAAAGGGGGAAAAAATTTCCCGGGTTTTTTAAAAAAAAAGGGGGGGGGTTTTTAAAAAAAAAAAGGGAAAACATTTTTTTTAAAAAAAAAAGGGGGGGGGGGTTTTTTTTTTTTAAAAAAAAAACCTTTTTAAAACCCGTTTGGGGGGTTTTTTTGGGGGGAAATTTTTCCCCCAAAAAAAATTTAAAAAAATTGGGAATTTTTTTTGGGGAAAAAATTTTTTTAAAAAATTTTAAAAAAATTTTTTTTTTTTTGGGGGAAAAAAGGGGGGGTTTTTTTTTAAAATTTTTTTGGGGTTTTTTTTTTTAAAAATTTTTTTTTTTTTTTTTGGGGAAAAAAAAAAAAGGGGTTGGTTTTTTTTTTTTTAAAAAATTTTTTTTTTTTTTTTCCCTTTTTTTTGGGGTTTTTCCCCAAATCCCCCCGGGGCCCTTTTGTCCGACAAACAGTTTCTCACCAAGGGTGTCCCTGTTGATGCCATAGTGGTTGCAGCAGCCACTAAGGAGGAGTTGGCTGACCCTTCAGTGCCTGTCCATCCACCTAATAAAGAATCTAGGACAGTGGACATGTACGGGAAGTGGATGTTTTCTTCAGCGACCTTTTCCATGCGGTCGCTGAACTACCTGTGCCATTTCACCCATCTTCAAAGAGATCTCCTTAAGGAACTGGGTGATACCCTTCAGGATCCATCTGCTGCGGGGTCTCAGGAAAAGATTAACTCCCAGCTGGCGACCCTTAATTCTATAGTCAGCTCCTCCATGCGGCTCATTTCTTATGCAGCCGATGGATAGTAGAGCCGCAGGCACAGGCGTGGCTTTGAGAAGACATGCCTGGATGCGGTTATGTAATAACTTTGACCCTTTAAGGCGTCCTTCACCAATACCCCCTTCGATGGTTCGGCTTTGTTCGGACCACAGGTGAAGGATACCCCTACCAGGTGTGAGCAGGAAGGCAAGACTCTCTGCAGTGGGAGTCCGTTTTTCTACTCCTTCTAGACCATACCGTAAAGGTCAGAAGGGTGGAAAAATGTGGTTTCGCAAACCCCAAGGAGTCGTGCCTGACGCACGTGGAGAGTTTCCCTCCAGGGGCAGAGGGGGTCTGCTGAATCAGGGTAGCAGGGAAACCTTTTCCAACAAACCCTTTCAGCACCCCTGAGGGGCTGCCCGGCTGTCGGGGGAAGATTATCTCTGTACCCAGAACCCTGGCGACTCCTCACACAATACAAATGGGTACAGGCTGTCATATCCGAGGGTTACAAAATCCCCTTTGTCCACACCCCCATTCAAACAAACCGATCCCTTCCAGATGTTCCACCCGGTCTAAGGGAACAAGCAGTACTAGAAATCTCAAAACTGCTAAGAAAAAGAGTCATCCAGCCAGTCCCAGCAGACCAGCAAGGATCCGGGATTTACTCCAAGTTCTTTTTGGTACCAAAGAAGTCATGGGACTGGAGACCCATTTTGGATCTCAGCAGATTAAACAAATCTGTTCAAAGAACGAAGTTCCCAGTGGTCACGCTTCAGTCCATTCTACCCTTTTTGGGTCCGGACATTTGGATGTGCTCCATAGACCTTCAGGATGCGTACTACCATATCAAAATGAACAGCCGCTCCAGGAGGTTTCTCCCCTTCCGGCTGGGAACCAGTCACTATCAGTTCAGAGCCCTGCCCTTTGGTCTCACCCACAGCCCCCAGGGTGTTCAGCAAATGCATGGCAGTGGTTACGGCTCACCTGAGACGGAGAGAATTCCAGGTGTTTCCATATCTAGATGACTGGCTCCTAACTGCTTCCACCAGGCATCAACTCATCCGAGCCAGGGATTATACCATCCAAACTTGCTCAGAGCTAGGTATCTCTATAAACTTCGAAATGTCTGCATTGTTGCCTTGTCAGTCTATAACCTTTATAGGCACCATATTAAACACAAAAGAATTGTCGGCAAAACTCCCATTAGAAAGAGTTTTAGACATTTGCCAACATATTCAAACATTGATACAATGCAAGAGAATTCAGGCCAGATTTGTATTGAAAACCTTGGGTTTTATGGCAGCAGCTATCACACTACTTCCCCTGACTCGTTTTCACATGCGAATTCTTCAGTGGATGCTCTTTAACCAATGGTCCTTTCAACAGCTTCCGATATCTCACAACATAATAATTACTCGTTCATGCAAAGACCACCTTTCTTGGTGGATGGTCTCACCTCAGGTTTTTCAGGGCAGACCATTTGTACTTCCTCCTCCGGTTGCCACGGTGACAACGGATGCCGCCCTGATCAGGTGGGGGGGGGGCATTTTCAGGGCAGGACTGTCCATGGCACTTGGCAACCCCTAGAGTACCATCTGCACATAAACGTCTTGGAGATGAGAGCGGTACTTTTAGCGTTGCAAGCTTTTCAGGACTCTCTACCTACCGGGACTATTGCAGTTTAGACGGACAGTATGTCGGTAGTGTGGTACATCAACAAGCAGGGCGGAACCAGGTCCTATCACTTATGTCGAGAAGCACTCAGCTCTGGCAGTGGGCGATCTCCTCTCAACGGTTTCTGATAGCAACGCACATCCCCAGGAAGTCCAACGTCATAGCGGACAGGCTAAGCAGGGCAATCCTTATGCCTCACGAATGGTCTCTCAATCAGTTAGTAGCAGACAAAATTTTCCGCAGATGGGGTCAACCTTGCTGCGACCTTTTTGCAACCCCTCTCAACAACAAGTGCAACTACTTATTCACTCTCTTCCCTCTCCCAGGCCATCCCCCCAGAGACGCTCTAGTTCACGATTGGCCCCAGGGTCTACTCTATGCATTCCCTCCTTTTCCCTTAATTCCAAAACTGATTCAGAAAGCGACTGCTTTGGGATCCAGGAAGATCCTCATTGCTCCTTACTGGCCTTGACAAATTTGGTTCCCATTCCTGCATCATCACCTGCTAGAGCAGCCCTGGAATCTGGACCCAGTGCCAGACCTCTCGATCCATCAGTCGGGCGAGCTGCACCAATCCCTTCACTCTCTCAACCTCACGGCTTGGTTGCTCCACTTCCAACCTTAGCCAGGCTTCCACATGTTTCTCAGTCAGTGCGCGAAATCATACTTTCTTTGCACAAACCTTCTACTAGAAAGACTTCTGCTAGTAAGTGGAAATGTTTTTCTTTCTAGGCAGAGGCTAGGAGGATAAACCCCTTTACAGCCCCTGTCCATAATGTTTTAGATTTTTTGGCGGAACTTTTTCGAGCAGGTTCCTCAGCTACCACCATTAGGGTCCAGTTGGCTGCTATCGCACATTTTCACATTAGCCTATCCGAGTCCAGTATTATGTCCCACAAATTTTGTAAGGCTTTTCTTAAAGGGACTATGTTACTTAGACCCCCGGTTAAAGATCCCCCCTCCGTGAGATTTGAACTTGATTTTAACTTCATTGATTCTCCCTCATTTTGAACCTGCAGCTTCTTGTTCCTTAAAGTTACTCTCCTGGAAGACTGTCTTCTTAGTAGCCATCACCTCGGCCAGAAGAGTATCGGAACTTCAAGTCCTTTGTGTTCGCCCTCCATATCTTATTTTTCACAAAGATAGAGTTTCACTCAGGACTAATCCTTCCTTTTTGCCCAAAATACCCTCAGAGACAAATCTCAATCAGGCTGTTGATCTTCCTGTCTTTTTTCCTCATTATTCAAACAGAGCTGAACAAAAGTTACACTATTTGGACGTTCACAGGTAGTTACGTTTTTATTTGGATAGGACCAAACAGTCAAGAAAATCAGATCAACTCTTCCTGTCCTATGCTAAGGGGAAAAGGTAACATTGTCCAGGTGGCTGGCCTCTTTTATTACCTTGATCTACCAACTGAGACATAAAGAACTTCCGTCAAAACCAAAAGCTCATTCCACCAGAGCATTGGCTACGTCGGTAGCTTTTCAGGCTAGACTTCCAATGGAATCTATTTGTGCTGCAGCAACATGGGCCACTCCTCATGCCTTCATTTCGCATTACAAGTTGGATATGGCCTCCAGAAGTCGAGCCGATTTTGGTTCCACTGTGCTTAAGAGTCTGTTTCGATGAGCCACCCAGGGCTAAGTGCTAGGGACGCTGTCCCATCCAGCAAGAATGAAGGCGAGATAGACGACTTAACATTAAGAAGTTATGTACCTGCCATAACGTTCCATGTTAGTTGTTTTCATCTCGCCTTACTTCTTGCGTCCCACCCTCCATCCCCCTGGCCTGGTTAGGACCGAGAAGAATCCCTTTTGAGGCCTTCTTCCTATGGTTGACCTTGTTTTAGGTTTTGTCCTACTCTGTTTGTAGCACTGTAGGTAAACCTTTGGTGGGACTAGTGTGGTTTTTTTCTATGGCGTTAGCTTTTCCAAACTAGATCTGGATATCCGACGCCTAGCATTGTGGGATAAGGGGAGGCCTTGAGCCGGTAAATAGCTCTCGAGCTTTAGTAAAAGGCCGAGTCGGAGCCGAGGATTGGCTCCGAACCCATCCAGCAAGAAAGAAGGCGAGATGAAGACAACTAACGTGGAATGTTATGGTAGGTACATAACTTCTTATTTGCCAAGTTTCTCAGTAATGCCTTAATGTGAGATTGTGTCGAAAGCCTTAGTCAAGTCGAGGTATGCTGTGTGCATAGATTTGCCCTTGTCATTGGCATTGGTCACATTTTCAAAGAAATCCACCAGGTTTAACAGGCAGGATCTGCCCTTGACGAAGCCGAATAGGGAAAGATTCAGGGTTTGGAGGTCACCTATGTCTTTATAAGGTCCATAATGATATGTTCCATGGCCTTACAGATGAGGCTGGTCAGCCTTATGGGTCTATAATTCCCTGGGTCTGTTGCTAGGCCACCTTGGTTGAGGGAAATAACTTGCTGTTCTCCATTCTGCAGGAACAAAGCCTATAGTTAGGCTGTGATTGAAAATGGCAATTAATGATTATGCTACTTCATGTTTTAGCCTGTTTGGAAGACAGCCTGGGATGCCATTTGGTCCCATAGAGGCTGTGTTTTTTGCCTTGGACAAGGTTTTGAGGACCTGCTCATCAGATATATATAGGGTGGATGGGTGGATTGGGTTAAGGTTTGTAATAATTTAGGAGGGAATAAGGGAGTGAAATTTTCGCCAAACCTCTCTGCTAGTAGATTTGCCATTTGTGGTTATTGTGCGATAGAGTTGGTCACTAGTTCTGCACATGCTTGGGTTCTAACTTTTAGGCCATGTACGTAGCTCTGAAAGGCCTTATGTGATTATCCTTGGCTGTACTTGCTAAGTTTCTTCCAAAAGAGCCCTTGTAGGATTCGACAAGTTGTCCTATTTACCTGTTGAGCATGAGGTGGGTGCTTTTCCATTGTTGGGGCTTTGCCTTTGTTTTCTTGGACAACAACATTTTGCATTTATTGTAAAGTTTGCTGAAGCTGGATGTCCACCATGTCAGCTTGTTTTTACTTGGGGCACTGGCTTTGATTTTTTCTGGTACAGCCAAGTTTATACACTTGTGCAGATGATTGTACAGGGCTTTAGTGTAAGCTTTGGCGTAGTTACCACTTTCAGTTTGGGTTGGGGCTTGGAATTAATTTATACCTTCAACTAGGAGGGCTTAGTTTACCTTGGTGAAGTTTTTTAGTCTGATTTCACCCTTTGTGAGTTCTCATGTTACTGCCAACTCGAAGGTGACTTATTTGTGGTCAGTTTTAACTAATGAGGGTCCGACAGTTGAGGCAGTGCATCTGTTTGACATGTTGGTGAGGACCATATCTAGAATGCTTGTTCCTCTTGTCGGGATATGAGCAGTTTGTTCCAGGGCAATTAAATTAACAAAGTCTAGGAACTTTTGTGCTAGTGAGTTAGGGCTATTGTAGGTTTCCCAGTTGATGGTGGGATAAATGAAATCCCCATAACCAGTGTGTTCGGAAAAATTTGAATTGTCTCCAGTTGGTGAAGTAGGCTTTGTGGGCGTCCTGACCCATGGAGGGGAATCTATAACTGGCTGTTTCTTGAATGGGGATTTTACCCACAGTAAGCATGACTTGGAGTAATTCCATGGAGTTGCCCAGTCTAAGTAGATGGGAGGTGAATTTATCTCTAATATAGATTGAAACACCGCCGCCTTTGGTTTTCACATGTTTATTTTGCTGTCTGAAGGTGTGGAAGACATTGTAGCCTTGTAAGGCTGGGGTACTCTCTGAGGTCTTGAACCAGGTTTTTGTGATGCATAGACATCTACATCTTCTAGTGATAGAAGTGCTTCCAGGGAGTGCAGTTTTTGGTTTAAGCTCCTAGTATTTAGCAGCTTGACCCTTATTTTGTTCTGATTGGCTAATTTCAAGTCAGTAATGTTTTTGAGACCTTGCCTAAAAAAGCACACTATGAGGGAGGCAAGAGCCTTTGCCAGCAGCCAAAAGCCTATGCTAGGTGCAAACCTTCTCTGGCAAAACAGCGAGATTTGTTGAACATGGTTTGCCAGGCTGACAGGAACTGGATCCCCTTTGAATGACTACAAAAATTAAGCCAATTATTAAAGTTAATCATTTTTGTGTATACTGTGGCAACGGTCTAGGGGAGGGGGGAGGTATGCTGCCCAAGGCAGGGACATAAACTCAAGATAGCTCAACCATGTCTCTCTTCATATAGTCCAGTGAGGTAAGTCTCAGGTCATTCACAGCAAGCAACTTAAACCAGAGTCATAATAGTACTTGTTGCTGAAAGACCTGAGTGCATGTGTTAACTGACAGCCAACTGACCGTGACTTTCTCTTTGGCTAACCTGGTGAGTGGGACATTCATGTGTCTCACTATTGAGTCTCCAATGACAAGAAAATTTGTTTTTCGAGTGTTGCACCTTATGGTCTTGCTGGGTGAGACACTGGTATTGCTATGCATGATGGGTGCTGTGGGGACTGTGTTAGTTGTAGCAGTCTTGTGTTTTTGAGTTCTCTGATCTTTCGGTAAGTTTTTTGAGAGAACCTCTGCATATGTCAATTTTTGTGTTTAATGCGCACCATGTGTATGAGTAGTGGTACTATATACACATGTAGTGATGGTTGGAGCAGACAACCATTTCATGTTACTGTTTTGAGTGTGAAAGAGCATGGATTCAAGAATCTTAGTGTAAATACATCTCTCACATTCTGTACTAGAGTGAGTTATTAGTAGAGGGCTGTCTGTGTACATGAGGCAATTGCTATACTGCTTCAAGGGACCCAAGTCAACAAGGTTGGCAAGAGAGAAAAGGTTAGTGGCTGTCCATAATGGTAGGTTGAAGACTGTCACCACTAGGTGTGGCTTTTCAGAATCGATCATGAATGAGCTCAGCAGATGGACATTGCCACCTTTTTTTTTCCCTGGTGGTTTAATGGGTTACAGCTCACTAGCAATATTTCTTTGACCGGGAAAGTACCAAGAATGAGGGCTACACTAGTGTGCTACAGTTGCATCTAAGAGAAAAACTGTTGAATTTAACTGTCTGGCTTTGGCACACAAAGTTGCACAGCAGTGCGGGGTGCTGCATGGCGCATAAACAAGCAGAAACCTACTGAAATGCAGGGTCTAAATACCAGAAGCTAAAACCTGAAGAAAACTTAAAAAAAATTAAAAAGGACTAAGGAGGATGCTTATTCCAAACCCTAGATTGACTTCCCTTTACCATACAGAATCCTGTCAGCACAATCTTCTCAATAAAGTGCCAGTAGGCCCCTTCCAATCTAAGGTGGCCTGGAAAACTTGCTCAGAGCAAACAAGCACTAGAAACTGACTCGGATGTAGCAAGCCTTTATCTGGACTGTGCTACATCTACTAGCTACTCTAGTTTCAGCGAGAAACACTAGAGAATATTTAACACAGCAGAAAAATAGCAGTGAAACACTAAAAAAAAGTCTAAAACAGCAGAAAATCAGCAAGGTGGCATAGATTCTCTTAACCCACTGTTAAAGCCTTTTCCTTATGGCCTGAAGAAAAGAATTCCTTACTAGTTGCTTTCAAGTCCACCCAGCCAATGCCCCAGACAGGGAATTCAGTGCATGCGATAAGGTTTAAAAGGGTCTATATCAGAAGCTTGAACAGTCAAAAGAGCGAACGTTCTTTGGTCGAGCTTTAAAGATCGAACTTCTAAACAGCGAAGACATGGAACAGCGATTTTTTTTCCTCCGCAAAAAAAAAATAAAAAAAAAAAAACAAAACCAAATTTAAACACAATAAAAACCAACTCCAAAATCCCACCACAGTGGAGGAAATGGCAAATTTCCAAAGATGGCCCAGTGATTTTTTTCCCTGGGAAAAAATTGCTGTTCCATGTCTTTGCTGTTTAGTGCCTTCGATCTTTAAAGGTCAATTAAAGAGCATTCGCTCTTTTGACCGTTTGAGCTTCTGATATAGACCTGGTTTAAAAAGCATGTGTTTGCATCCTTCACATGATTTGAGACTTTGGATGCTGTATTTTGAGTGAGGTATTTTAGATGAAATACAACCCTCTGTGGATGGTATAGATAAAACAACCACAGAAGCAAACCAGAAGAAACAACCAAGGTAGATCCACCAAAAGCACAATTTAATAAATCTCTGACGTCTCGGCCACAGCCTTCAAGGAGTACCTCTGTGGATGGTATACCTGACAATTCCCTATGTAAATGTTCCCCTTTTAAGAATAAAAGACAGCCTGTTGTTATAAAGGTTGATATCTCTTGTTAACTTTTCTCTTTTTCTAATCTGTCAGAGATAAGTGCCTTGTTACTGTGATATTTATACTGTCCCAAAGATATTTGAATGAATTAAAAAAAAAAAAGAAAGACATTTTATATGATGTTTAATTCTCTTATCCTTGCTAATATTGTCCATTTTAGATTTATTGTGCTCAATAAGTACTTGTAATGCTTCTATCCTAGCATCATTGTGTATTTTACTAAGGTCTTTTTAACTTCGAAGTTCATCGTGTTACACTGCTGCAGTCATTACACTTGGGTTATCCTGCCATCAGGCGGTCCCGCAGTCGGCCAGAGTTCCAAAGTCTTGGTCCGGCGTCGGTTGCTGTCGCCTCCTCCCTGACGTCAGTGCGACAGGGTATATAAGATGCAGCCGACGCCATTTTCTTCAGTCTTTCTTGCCGCGCGGTACCCAAAGCAGAAGCAGTTCGCAAGTGCCGGTTGACCGACTCCTGAGATTTTCATTCCGAATCCAGAACTGAAGTCTTCTAAAAAAGCTAAGTACCCCGTTGGTGAAACTTTTTCTTGCCTTGGACCGATGTCAGTAAAAGTTAATAATTGTATTTCTTGTGAGAAGCAAATACCTCATAAGGATTTTCACTCCTATTGTATTCCATGCCTAGGCCCTGACCACGACGTCAGTGGTTGTCGGTTTTGTGCTAGGTTTAACAAGCGCACTATTAAACGTCGGTTTGATTTTGCCCGACATTATTTTGGTAGAAAATTCAATTACACCATGCCGTCGGGAATTCCGACAACCGCAATGCATAAAAAGCACAAGGACAGGCATCCGAGGCCCAAAACAGATGATGAGGCATCATCTAGGCCGGTCGCCGGTTTTCAGCGAGGTGCCTACGCAGCCCCTGACGACCACTTCCACATAACCACCGACTGCCTCCGACTACTCCCACGTGGAGCTTTCTGGGCCTTCGGATGCACAAGGTCTTCAGTTTACCAATCCTAAACCTACAGAGGGAACCAAAGTAGCTGAGCAATCCACAGCTACAGAGGCTGTTTTCAGACCTACTCAGTTAACCATTAAACCCTCTGCTAAGTCTAAGCCCCCCCGTAAAAGCAAAGAAACAGACGCAACTCTCTCCAGGACAGGCCTCCATGCCTAAGAAACAAATGCTTAGAATGGCCGAGAACCTAATCACCCTGATCAGAGGGTCCCATCTCTCTCCAGATAAAACGCCCAGACAGGATGCAGACTATGAATCTTCTGATCAGGTGTCCATTTCGTCAGACCTAGGATATTCTTTACCCCCTTATGAGGATTCTGATGCTGAGGAATCAATTCCATCAGCCTCTCCGCCTGAGGACTACTCCTTTGGGGAGACCTTACATACCATGAGGGAGCATTTCCATTGGGAAGGCCAGGATTACTCAGAATCCAAGAAAACGCTCCGATACTTCCTTTTATTGCCTCAACACAGACCCCTTGCTATCCCGCCAGTTTTAGACATTGTGGATGATGTGTACACTGAATCCAGTTTGAACCCTGATTCCTTACCCCCAGCCCCAGTTAAACCCGATAGATATTACAGAGTCCCTGACTCTCTCAAATTTCTGTACAAAAGCCCTGTAGCTGACCCTGAAATTATTTCTCAGGGACCCAAAGGGATTAAGGCCTCATCAGGAAAAACCCAGTTCCCTCTGACAGAGATTCCAGAGCATTAGACAGATGGGGAAAGAAGGTATATACGTCTGCAACTTTAGCAATGAGAGCTTTGAATTGCCAGTTTCACATGCTAAAATATCAGCAATTTTTAATGTCTCAGTTGAAACAAAAAATGCTTCCAGATTCAGACCCTCCTAACTTAAAAGTAATGCAGGATTTATTGCATGCAGCTGAACAAGTGGGAAAACGTACTTTGCAATGTGTTTTTGATTCTCTAGAGGCCTCCTGTAGAGCTGCAAGTTACAGGCTCTGTCATTAGAAGGCATGCTTGGTTAAAAGAACATACATTATGAAATAGAGCCAAGCAGTGTCAAGTCCACAAATTAAACTCAAAAATAAACACTGCAACGGCAGGGATCCACACCATGAAAATCTTTATTTAAACAATTGTACACGATTGAGCGCTTTTTCCCCCTGCTACCAGGGATTTCATCAGAATCTCATGAAATCCCTGGTAGCAGGGAAGAAGCGCTCAATCGTGTACAATTGTTTAAATAAAGAATGTTAAGTTGTCCATCTCGCCTTCATTCTTGCTGAATGGATTCGGAGCCAATCCTCGGCTCCGACTCGGCACTTGCTTTAGCTTGAGAACTCCTTTTACCAGCTCGAGGCAACCCTATATCCCATGATGCAAGGCGGAACTACCTCAGATCTCGTTTGCCGCTTAGCGAAAGAGGTCTCCTTTGCCAGCTGAGGTAAGTTGTTTTTTGTCAAAAAAAGCTTAGTTAGGGATTTATTTCCCCCTTTTTTCCCCTTTCATAGTGTGTAGTGTGTCTACAGCCCACCCTATTCCCTTATAGTTAAAAAACTTTTAAATTCTTTTTATAATTGTAAAACAGTTAAGTTAGGCCTAGACCCCATTGGTTAATCCCTACCTGTGTGTCTGTGTGTTTGGGGATTAATTGTGTGTTTGTTGGGGTGTGTGTGACTTTCTTCCTTAGAACTATGTCAAAGGAAGGCAAGGTCTCAGGCTTCAAGAAGTGTGACTCGTGCTGTCAGAAAATGTCTCTGACAGACGGTCACACTTCTTGTGTTTACCTGGGGCCTTTGCACCTGCAGGACTCCTGTGCTTTGTGTCACTCTTTTAGCCAGAGAGTCCTGCAGGAAAGGAGGAATAAATTGATCCTCTGTGGCTTACTTAAGCCAGAAGGTTCTCCCTCTAAAACAGGGTCTAGTAAACCTTCTAAGCCACCGAAGGTTCAGGCTACAGTATCTAAGCCTCCTCCGGTGGCTCCGGCTCGTTGAGCCGAGATCGCTCTGGCTGGAGCCGATCTTTCTGCTTCAAGTTAGTGGGTTCGCACCATTGGTTCCGACACCGTCCATGTGGCCTTGTCGGCCCGGCTGGAGCCGACACTTTATCCAGCATCGGAGCCGTAGAAACCTTCGCTCCATCTGGAATTCAGGGGACTTCGGCTCCGATGACTTCGCCCGAAGAGATCTCGGTCCCCTTCGTTGGAGAGTATCCACTGGCCCGGGTCTCCTCTTTTGTCGGAGCGAGCCATCGGAGCCGATCTTCGAGATCTTCCAGGCTGTCTGACCACGACTTAGAGAGGGTGGTAAGCAGGCTGTTGAAGTCACAGGCACTGGCCCAAATGCTCCATAGCCCGTCTCAGCAGACTTCGCTATTGCACCCCTTGAACTTCCTCCTCCGACTCCCCACCAGAGTTCGGAGCCGGAGCTTCGGGACAGCGACTGTTTCGGCGCCGAGCCCATACATCCTTCGGCTCCGTCGTCGGCTCCGATCTCCTCCTTGAGACCTTCCTTGGAGGGATCCGGTCGCCGAAGTTTCCCTTGTCGGCTCCGAGGGGCTAGTGGCATCGGACCCTTGTCCGACCCCGCTCTCCCTCTCGGGCTTCGCTTTGGTAAGCTCGGCACCATCGCCTCGGAGCCTTCCCTCAGTGGAGCCGGGAATTCCTGTGTCCTCTGAACGGGATATTCCGGTCTCCGGGAGGGGAGCCTTTGAGGTGATGAGGAGTGTCCTGGCTCCTGAGCCAGGTCAACGGTCCATCCCTCTAGCTCCTCCCTCTTCGTGCCTGTAGACACCTCTTGCCAGCCTCTTGCTCTCAGGCCCAGGGATCCATCGCCCCAGGTTTCCCCATTGGGAATTTCCTCCTCTTCTGAAGTTTCTCCTGATCCTGCAGGTGAACCCCC
The DNA here is from genome assembly GCF_019279795.1 of Protopterus annectens. Taxonomy (NCBI): domain Eukaryota; kingdom Metazoa; phylum Chordata; order Ceratodontiformes; family Protopteridae; genus Protopterus; species Protopterus annectens. Next base: position 1,273,581,177 of record NC_056732.1, on the reverse strand, counting down.
TCGGAAGAGGACGTGTAAGAGGAAACACACAGACTTCCCTGAGTCTACTACATCTGATACCGACTTAGATGAGTCTGAGGGTTCCCCACGATCCCCCTCTGAGGATGTCTCCTTTTCAGACATCCTTGAGCTCCTCAAACAGAGGGGGAATTGGCCATCCATTGATCCCTCTGAGGATGAGTCTGTATACCTGGAGGCTTTTGGATCCCGACCCTCCACCTCCTGGGTGTCTCCGCCTTTCGACCCACTTATGCAGGTAGTGGCTCGGAAGGCGTGGGCAGCTCCATTTTCTGTGGAACCTGTCCCCAGGAGACCATCCAAGTTTATTACGGCCCCTACGGACAAACAGTTTCTTTCCAAGGGCGTCTCTGTGGATGCTATGGTGGTGGCGGCCACTAAGAAGGAACTGGCGGATCCTTCAGTACCTGTCCATCCTCCTAACAAGGATTCTAGGACCATGGACAGGTATGGAAAGCGGATGTTTTCTTCAGCGACCTTTGCTATGCGTTCGCTGAACTACCTTTGTCACTTCACCAGGCTTCAAAGAGATATTCTCAAGGAACTGGGTGAAGTGGTCCAGGATCCTTCTGCTGCTGGGGCTCAAGAAAAGATTGCCTCACAGCTAGCAATCCTGAATTCCTTATCCAACTCCTCCATGCGGCTCATATCCTATGTGGCCGATGGAGCGGCAGGGCCGCAGGCACAGGAGTGGCTCTTAGACGCCAAGCCTGGATGCGGCTTTGTAATTTTGCGGACCCCTTTAAGGCGTTCTTCACCAATACCCCTTTGATGGTTCGGCTTTGTTCGGACCTCAGGTGAAGGATACCTTGACCAGGTGTGAGCAGGACGGTAAAACTCTTTCTGCCGTTGGAGTCCATTTTTCCACCCCTTCTAGACCATATCCCAAGGGTCAGAAGGGAGGGAAGATGTGGTTCCGCAAAGCCCAAGGAGCTACACCGGACACACGTGGTCAGTTTACCCCCAGAGGCAGAGGGGGTAACAATAACAGACGCCCTAGAGGCAGGGGGTCCTCAGAACCAGGGCAACAGGGAGTCTCTTCCTGAGAAGCCCTTTCAGCACCCCTGAGGTGTTGCCCAACTGTCCACCCTTGGAGGCAGTCGGGGGAAGGATTTCGCTGTACCCAGTAGCCTGGCATTCCCTCTCACAAGATGTGTGGGTACAGTCGATCATATCCGAGGGTTACAAAATCCCCTTCGAAGGTATCCCGTACCTCAACAATCCCTTCCAGACATCTCACCCGGTCAAAGGGATTTGGCAGAACAGGAGGTTTCAAAGCTCCTAGGAAAAAGAGCCGTCCAGACTGTTCCGGCAGACCAAGTAGGATCCGGCGTCTACTCAAGATTCTTTTTGTTCCCCAAAAGGACGGGAGATTGGAGACCAATATTAGACCTGAGCAGTCTAAACAGATTTGTCAAGAAGGCAAGATTCCGGATGGTCACGCTTCAGTCCATTCTGCCCTTTCTGGGCAAGGACAACTGGATGTGCTCTGTAGACCTTCAGGACGCGTACTATCACATAAAGATTCACAGGCGCTCCAGAAGGTTTCTCCGCTTTCGCTAGGGACCAGTCATTACCAATTCAGAGCCCTGCCCTTTGGCCTCACTTCAGCCCCCAGAGTGTTTACCAAATGCATGGCAGTGGTCACAGCTCATCTGAGACGCCAAGGATTCCAGGTGTTTCCTTATTTGGACGACTGGCTCCTCTCCGCCACCACCAGGTGTCAACTTCTTCAGACCAGAGACTACACTCTGCAGCTTTGCAAGAGTTTGGGGATTTCGTAAATTTCAAAAATCTTCTGCGGCCTTGCCAATCTATCACCTTTATAGGCGCAGAATTAAACACCTTCAAAATGTTAGCCAGACTAACAGATCAAAGAATTCGGGACATCCAAAAATTCGTTCGAATTCTATTGCAGAGCAGCAAGGTCAAAGCCAGATTGATACTAAAGGTTCTAGGTCTTATGGCTGCGGCCATTGTTCTTCTACCACTGGCTCGCTTCCACATGCGTCTCCTGCAGTGGATGTTATTCACTCAGTGGTCATACCACAGTCTTCTGATGAGGCACGAAATCTTAGTCACACAATCGTGCAGAACTCACCTGAACTGGTGGATATCTTCCCCTCTTCTTCATCAGGGACGACCCTTTGTTCTCCCTCCTCCAGTTGCCACAGTTACTACGGATGCCTCTCTGATCGGGTGGGGGCATTAACAGGGCAGGATGGCCCCCGGGACGTCGCAACCCATAGAATACCATCTGCACAGCAATGTCCTGGAGATGAGACCGGTGCTTTTAACGTTGCAAGCCCTCAACGACTTTCTTCCCACGGGGACTATTGCAGTACAAACGGACAACATGTCCGTGGTCTGGTACATCAACAAGCAGGGCGGACCAGGTCCTATCCATTGTGTCGAGAAGCTCTCAGACTTTGGCAATGGGCAATCTCCTCTCATCGGTTTCTGATAGCAACGCACATCCCGCAGATCCAATCTCTTGGCGGACAGGCTGAGCAGATCCATTCTGATGCCTCACGAGTGGTCTCTCAATCAATCTGTAGTGGATCAGATTTTTCTGAAGTGGGGCACACCTTGTTGCAATCTTTTGCTACACCTCAAAACAACAAGTGCCCGATTTTTCACTCTCTTTCCCTACCAGGCCAACCCTGAGAGACTCTCTAACCCAGGATTGGCCCGGGGACTTCTGCACGCTTTTCCTCCTTTCCTTGATTCCACAAGTCATTCAGAAAGCCACCGCTTTGAGGGCCAAGTTGATTCTCATTGCCCCTTACTGGCCTCGACAAATTTGGTTTCCGTCTCTGCATCGTCACCTCCTGGTGCAGCCCTGGCATCTGGACCCAGTTCCGGATCTCTTGATCCACCAGTCGGGTCAGCAGCACCGGGCCATTCATTCTCTCAACCTCACTGATTGGTTGCTCCACTTCCTTCCCTAGCCAGGCTTCCGATGATCTCTGATTCAGTCAGAGACATCTTAGTGTCTTCTTTAAAGTCGTCCACCAGAACTGTTTATGCTAGCAAGTGGCGACGTTTTTCTATTTGGGCAAATTCCAGATCCCTTTACTGCTCCTGTGCATTCTGTTTTAGATTTCCTGGCTGAAGTTTTTCATTCAGGATCTTCTTCATCTACAGTTAAAGTTCAACTGGCTGCTATTTCCAAGTATCATGTTGGCTTGCATGATAATAACATTATGTCTCATAGATTATGCAAGGCCTTTCTGAGAGGAGTTTTTCTCCTAAAGCCGCCGATAAAGCATCCTCCTCCGCAATGGGATCTAAATTTAATGTTGGCATCCTTGATGCTACCTCCCTTCGAACCGTCTGCTTCATGTTCTTTGAAGTTATTGACCTGGAAAACTATATTCTTACTGGCTGTCACTTCAGCAAGAAGGGTTTCGAGATTCAAGCTCTCTGCATTCGCCTTACTTGGTTTTTCATAAGGACAGGGTATCCTTAAGAACGAACCCGTCCTTTCTCCCCAAGGTTGTGTCTCAAACCAACATTAACCAATCCATAGATCTACCAGTCTTTTTCCCAAACTATTCTGACAGAGCTGAACAAAAGCTTCATTTTTTGGATGTCCATCGTCAGCTCAGGTACTATTTGCATAGAACGAAACAATTCAGGAAATCGGACCAATTATTTGTCTCCTATGCAGAAAACAGGATAGGTCTTCCAGTTTCTAAAGTGACCTTATCCAGATGGTTGTCTTCCACCATTTCCTATGTGTACTCTCTGAGGCAAGCAACTACCTTCTAAACCGAAAGCACACTCAACCAGGAGTCTATCCACTTCTGCAGCCTTTCAGGATAGACTACCCATTGATACCATTTGTGCAGCAGCTACTTGGGCCACTCCTCATACCTTTGTCTCTCATTACAAGTTAGACTTGGCCTCCAGAGACTGGGCCAGTTTTGCTTCCACAGTTCTCAAGAGTCTGTTCCATTGAGCCACCCGGGATACAGGTGCTAGGGACGCGGTCCCATCCAGCAAGAATGAAGGCGAGATTGACAACTTAACATTTAGAAGTTATGTACCTACCATAACGTTCCATGTTAGTTGTCTTCTCTCGCCTTCTTTCTTGCGTCCCTCCCTTCTTCCCCCTGGCCTGGACAGATCTTGAAGAGTTCCTATCAGGTTGTTTCCTCCTGAGCCTTCATTTGAGGACTCTTATTATGAACTTGGGTTTCCTAGTTGTGTTAGGTTAGTCCTTAGCAGGGTAGGTTAGATACCAAACGAGATCTGAGGTAGTTCCGCCTTGCATCATGGGATATAGGGTTGCCTCGAGCTGGTAAAGGAGTTCTCAAGCTAAAGCAAGTGCCAAGTCGGAGCCGAGGATCGGCTCCGAACCCATCCAGCAAGAAAGAAGGCGAGAGAAGACAACTAACATGGAACGTTATGGTAGGTACATAACTTCTAATTTTCGTGGTGTGGATCCCTGCCATTGCAGTGTTTATTTTTGAGTTTAAAAGAACATACATTACCAGATCATGTTAAGGTCAAACTGTTGGATGCACCTTTGCAGCGGGATATGCTGTTTGGAGCTAAGGCAGAGGAGGTATTAAAGAAGATGGAGGATAAGGCAAAATCTATGCAAACAGTGAAATATTTCTTACAGGTTCAGCCTCCTCGTTTTAGCAGAAATTGGCCAACAAAGAAATGGTCCTTTCCAGTCACAGATAGACCTCAAAGGGGCAGATACAGACGTCCAAGAGGTAGAGGTCAGACACAAGGCCCTAACAGACCTCGACAATGGGGCGCACCAGGCCAGAAAGAAGGGGAAGACAGGCCTCAACCTTATAAAAAACAGTCTCAATGACTCGATGACTTTCCACTGCAGCTGTCAAACAGTTCTCTCTTGGCAGCCCCCTTAGGAGGAAAACTGGCACTTTTCTATCAGAACTGGCATTGCATCACCAAAGACAAATGGGTTCTCAACATTGTATCTCAAGGTTACAGGTTCCATTTTCATACCCTGCCAAGGCTAAAAGGAATGCCAAATCTGCCACCAAATCAGTGGGCAGAGGCTCAAAAACAAATTACAGCACTCATGGACATGAGAGCTATTCAAAAGGTGCCACCACAGGAACAAGGACAAGGATTTTACTCAAGACTCTTTCTGGTTCCCAGAAAGGACAAAGCCTGGAGACCCATTCTGGACCTTTCTACACTGAACACTTACCTGGATGTTCCGAAATTCAAGATGTTGACACTACAGCAGCTTCTTCCCATGCTGGGCAAGAAAGCTTGGCTCGTGACTTTGGACCTCGCATGTCCCTATCAGACAAAACTGCAGAAGATACCTCAGATTTCTAGCTGGTTCAATGCACTATCAATTCTCTGCACTGCCCTTGGGCTTATCTACTGTGCCCAGGGTCTTCACAAAGTGCCTGGCACCAGTAATTGCATTTTGCAGGCAAAAAGGAATTCAAATTTTAACCATACCTGGACGATTGCCTGATTCAAGCAGTGAGCAAGGACATTCTACTAAAGCATCTGGCGTACGTAAAAAAGTTAAGTTGCCTGGGGTACACAGTAAATGAAAAGAAATCAAAACTAGTCCCCTCACAACAGATAATATTCCTGGGTGCCAGCTTGAACACAACGGCCCAGATGGCTTATCTCACGCCAGACAAGCAAGGACAACTGACTCAATATTTTCAATTAATGGCAACAAAGACCCAACTCCCTCAAGAAAAATTCTGCAGGCCTTGGGCTACATGGCATCATGCATATTACTAATTCCATATGCTAGGCTGCATATGAGGAAACTACAATGGTACCTAAAGAGCTTATGGTCTCAAGACTGTCAAAGTTTGGAAACAGTCATACCACTAATTCCCTGCCTACAACAGGAGTTTTGATGGTGGGCACCTCAACAAGGGACAGCCTTTCACTCAACCCACAGCTAGGCAGACACTGACAATAGATGCATCGGATTACGTCTAGGGAGCACACATGGCAGGAAAATGTATCCAGGGCGAGTGGCCCATAGAGCAAAGACATCTCCACATCAATCAAAAAGAGATGCTAGCTGTACAGAATGCTCTGACAGCCTTCAAGAATCTATTATATCCAGGACAACTTACAATAAGGACAGACAACACCACAGTAATGTGGTACATAAACAAACAAGGGGGTACACACTCCTTCCCTCTATGCAGGCAAGCAATGACCTTGTGGAACACAGCTCTGGCTTACCAAGTTCAGTTACAAGCTCAATTCCTGCCAGGAAAAAAGAACACATTGGCAGACGACCTCAGCAGAAACATCATGGATCCCCACGAGTGGAAACTGGATCCACAAGTATTTGCAATGATAACTCAGAAATGGGATCTTTCCAGACATAGACCTGTTTGCCAGTCCTCAAAACTATCAACTAACAAAATTTTGTACAAGGACACACTGCACCACCAAGCTTGGAAAGTGGACGCACTCGCATTCAGTTGGAAAAACCTGACAGTGTATGCCTTCCCTCCATTGCCTCTCCTCACAAAGGTGCTTTTGAAAGTCAGAAAGGAGAGACCACGACTGATACTCATAGCCCCAGACTAGCCACGCCAGCACTGGTACCCACTTTTGAGGAATATGGCCCAGGGCCCACTTTGGATTTTACCACAAATTGCCCATTTGCTCACGCAGCAAAAGAATCTGATTCTTCACAGCCAGCTCAAAACCTTAAATCTGGCTGCATGGCAAATCACCTAAGCATCCAGCCAGCTCCTCTTTCCCAAGCAGTTATGGATGTTATTCTGGAAGCTAGGAGGCCCAGCACCAGGAAGGCCTTTTCGGACAAAAGGAAAAGGTTTTGTGCCTGGAACCAAGCTAAAGACAAAGACACACTTCAGCCTTACATGCCTCAGATTCTACAGTACTTAACTGAGATGTTGCAGAAAGGACTTTCTTTTTCTTCCATTAAAATCCATGCACCAGCTATTTCAGCCCACTACAACACGGATCCACCCTTATTTTCGCATCCACTTCTAAGACAGTTCCTCAGAGGGGCAGAAAACATTAGACCCCCCCCCACAGGAGAGCACCTACACCAACATGGGACCTCAATTTTGTTCTGGAAAAACTTACGCTACCTCCCTGTGAACCAGCTTTCTCTGCAGATCTACAGTTTCTATCATGGAAGACTGCCCTGCTGCTAGCAATAACTTCAGCTAGAAGAGTCTCAGAGCTGCAGGCACTAATGGCAGTGGAACCTTTCCTCATTTTCCATCAAGACGGAGTTTCTCTACGAACTAATCCTTCCTTCATGCCTAAGGTGGTTTCCAGTGTGGCTTTAAATCAAACTATCCACTTACCCACCTTCTTCCCAAATCCACAGAACAAAGGAGAAAGACTCCTGCAGTCCTTGGACATTCACAGGCAACTTCGTTACTACTTGGATAAAACTAAGGTTTTCAGAAAATCTGACCAGCTCTTTGTATCCTATGCTACAGCTTCACAAGGGAAGGCTATATCAAAACAAACCATTTCCAAATGGATAGGACATAGCATTCGTTTTTGCTATACCCATCATGGAAAACTAGTTCCTGCTACCATTAGGCCCCACTCTACCAGGGCAACAGCTACATCTACAGCCTTCCTCAGGGGGTTCCAACCAAGGAGATTTTGGAAGCTGCAACTTGGAGTTCAGTACACACCTTTACCAAACACGATCACTTACCACTTTACTCTAAGACTAGAGCTGGCTTTGCCACTGCAGTTCTGTAGGGCCTTCTAGCCTCCAATAACCCTCTATGATTCCTCCACCCATCCTTAGCTTTTGGATTCAACCCTAGTGTGATGATTGCAGCAGGGTAACACGATGAACATAGTACAGTTTTGTACCTACCATAAATGTGTATGTTCGAGTGTACACCCTGCTACAGTCCAGGTTACCCTCCCTCCATCCCCTCTTAACTAACTGGCTAAAATCTGTACAATACCTTCCTGATGTATTTGCCTAAAGCTGGAGGGATTTTGTGTTTTTGCAAAATTTACTCAATTTGGTACTAATTACTGACCACCTTTTTGGGGGCACCTGACATCTGGGGCAAGAAAAACTGAAGAAAATGGCGTCGGTTGCAATATATATACTCCTGGCGCACTGACGTCAGGGAAGAAGCGACAACAACCGACGCTGGACCAAGACTTTGGAATTCCGGCCGACTGCGGGACTGCCTGACGACAGGATAACCCCAAGTGTGATGACTGCAGCAGGGTGTACACTCGAACATCTACATTTATGGTAGGTACAAAACTGTACTTTTTGTACCTACCATAAATGTAGATGTTCGAGTGTAAACACTGCTGCAGTCCAGGTTACCCTCCCTCCTTCCCCGCTTACTTTCTGAAACTTACCTAGGGCATCTACCCTTTATTACCTATGGGGAGTATTTGCTGGTAATTAAAAATGGTTGTTTACTTTTATTTTGTATTTTTACTAGCAATTTGAATTGCCTACCTGTTTGGAGGCACCTGACATCTGGGGCAAGAAAATGGCGTCAGCTGCATCTTGTATACCCCTGTCGACTGACGTTAGGGAGGAGGCAACAGCAACCGACGCTGGACCAAGACTTTGGAACTCTGGCCGACTGCCGGACCGCCTGACGGCAGGATAACCCAAGTGTAATGACTGCAGCAGTGTTTACACTCGAACATCTACATTTATGGTAGGTACAAAACTGTACTTTCGTGGCTTGAAATACTGTTGGGAAATTTATAAACGTGTAAACCCAATGGTACAGTTTTAAGCTACACACATCTTTGCAGATAGTTATCATACCCAATGTTCTTAAAAGATAGAAATCAACCTTTCTAGCTTAAAAATAAGTGACTTGCAGTTCGGAGAAGTTGTTTCAGTCTGGGAACCTCCATTCAGATCAGGCAAGGACTCTAGATAGTGGGCCTCTCCAAAAGGGTTGGCGTCCTTTTTCGACAGTAAATGCCCAACAAATTAATGGAATGGGACATCTACAACTGTATCCTCAGAATCACTTGATTGGGACTCACAACCTTTAAACTCCTCCTGCAAAACTAATCTCTGAAATGCATTTAAGGTAGTTTGCTCTGTCCCCATAAGATTGGATAGTTTCGACCTGTTCTGTAGGAATACTGTCCAATGAAATCTCAAATAAAGTCTGGCTAGCCATGCCATTACTAGCTTGACTGTGTTCACCCATTGAACAGAAGGAACTCTAAAACAAATAAACTGTCAAATCCACAGAAGATGAACCAGAAATGAGCAACCAAAATTTCTGTAAAATAGAAGCATGCATGTATCTATGTATATGAATATATGTGTACGTGTGTGTTTATAGATTCATAGCTATACATAAACATATATATATGAATGTATGTGCACACACACACACACACACACACACATATATATATATATATATATATATATATATATGTGTGTGTCTGTGTATTTATGCGCACATACACACGTACATGCATATATGTGTGTGTGTGTGTGTATTCTATTTATTTTATTTCGCATTTGTTGACCAGGCTAGTCTAACTGGAATAAAATCCATTTTCAGTGGAGGCCCGGGGAGAAAAGCTCCAACACAGACAATTTTATACAGTAAAAAATAATCACAAGTTCAAAGAAGTGTAACAGTAGTAAAATAGCTCTAAACAGTTACAGCCTTACATAGACACAATATATAACTGTAATAATTATCACAAATTCAAAGAATTATAAAGGTAGTTAAAAAGGGTCTAAACAGATTACAACCATACAGATTAGATACAGTTGTCATTACAAGCATACCTAGCTCATGATGAGGTGATATGCAATGCAATAAATATAAAAACAAAATAGTTGTTTTCAGTTTATATAATATGTATATGTATATATATATATATATATATATATATATATATATATATATATATACATGTATGAATGTGTGTGTGTGTGTGTGTGTATATGTGTGTGTGCATATGTGTGTGTGTGTGTGTGTATATATATATATATATATATATATATATATATATATATATGAATATATGTGTTTGTGTGTACTTAAGTAGACAGAAATTCCGCATTACCTAAATTCATTTTATCAAGACAAAATCTGAGAAACCTGAATGTACAGAATGTTCACATCACCGAAACCTTTAACAGAGTATGGAGGCACTTGTGCAAAAGGGGGAAATTTTCCCATTTCTCCACTGTTCCCGGAGTTGGTATATATAGTTAGGAGAGGTGTGGGGGGTGCAGCCCCCCCCCCCTCCTGGGTGAGTTTTACATACTAATGTGTTTTTAGCTTACACACACACACACACACACACACACACACACACACACACACACACACACACACACACATTTATTTTCAAAAGTCAACGCGTTCAGTAGAAAGTAATATGTTCTCTGGTATGAAATCGTAAATGTTAGAAATCTTAGTGCAAAAAAGTTAATTGTTTTGTTTAAGAACAAGTGGGGACACTGTTTTGTTTATAGGTTTAACAACATACTTGATGTCAGGGAACTTAAATGGCAGATTGCTTTGACAGCCGTTAAGTTCCCTGGTCTGAACAAAGCTATTAATGTGAAATGTTTGCTGAAAATTAAGTTGGAATAGGAAATGTGGTAATAATTATAGCATTTTATAATAAATACTGTTTTTATATTCTGTCTGTATTAATAAACATTTTAAGTTTTTGTAGTGAAAATAATTTTTATAAATTAGTTTTGAATTCATATATTTAAGTGTGTTTGTATTAAATTGTGTTCCAGTGCATTTTTGTTAGCTCTTTAGTTATTAATGTAACAGTGAGAGGGGTATTTAAACTTTGTAAATTGTTTGGGTTTTATTTTCTGTTGAAATTCCGAATGTAATAAAAGGGAACAAAAGCGCTCAAACTGTTTATTTCTGTTATGATTTCTTTAAGCTTCTGCCTTTAGCCTCTTGTTTTTGGAATTTTTAGTCTTCTCTTTTGGATGCCTTTGCAAGGTTTAGTGCTTGTTGTGTGTTTTTTGCCCTTGGTTAATTTTTTAAAACTTAATTTTTATAGCTTCACAGTGTTCTGTAATCCAATCGGCCAAATGTCTCATATGTCCCACAAGTAACACACACACAAATATACTGTACTGCTGGAAGTACAGTTAAAATCGCCTTTTATTCTTATTAAAAAGCCATTATGTTCCAACTTCACTTTCTGACATAAATAGAAACACTTGGCAGAATTTGCAATGACTGCACATAAACATACCCCTTATATCACATAATCAGAATTTTTATTGTTTGTCATTTTGAAAGTAATGCTTTAAAGTGTATGTCTTTTTATAACAAAATTGGGGAGCCGAGCGAAGTATAGGTTTTGATTTCCTTGAGTAATGCACCAGTTTTTAGAATAATAATCTTTAATGGAAATTAGTCATGCGAAATAGGTATCGGAAATCATAAAGTACCGTCTACTTGCTTAGATTTCTTTTTCTGTAAAAATCCATAGTTTAAAATGGGTTGTTATTTAATGTGTTTCGTCTCCATTACTTCAGCCATATATTTCTCTATACGGCCAGAGGGATAATGTCTCTCTAGAAATAAATGCTTTAAGTTCCGACACTCCGATAAAAAGACGTTGTCAACACTTAACTATCCTACTTAATCTTATATATTGCTCCTTAATGATATTGATTTTCATAAAGCATGGGTGCTGGCTATGAAAATCAAGATATTTGTAAACATGATTTTTCTATAAATATTTGCCATAAAAGACCAGTTAGCTAGTGTAACTTGAATATCTAAAAATGCTACCCTTCAAACAAGCATGTGAAATGTTATTGTTTAAAAAACCTACACTAGCTTTCATTTCTAATGTAAAAGATAGTAATTCTTTTTCAGTCCTTTCCCAGATTAAAAAAAATATATATGATCAGTAAAGCATTTATGCAATTTAACCTTGTTGAACCCAACTAACTTGGCAAGGGTATCTATTTCAAATGTACTTGAAACAAGATTGGAGTATGTGGGAGCCATTTTGGCTCCCATGGCAACTCACCGTTAAATGATGATAGATAATTTTGTCCAAAAAAAATGTTAGGTAGTCCGATGTCACTTTCATTTTTACATATGGGTTCGGAGCCGATCCTGTGCTCCGACACTGCGATTTACAAGCTGGAAGACTGGTTGGCTTGTGGCTAAGCAGGTATCCCATGGTGCACCAGTACAATCCGCAGATCTCGTTTGCCACGTTGACTAGTTTGGTTGTGCTTCTCTTGGCTATGGCTAAGTTTTTCAAATTCTTTATATTCATTATCATATTTCAATGCTTTATTAGAACTTTTATTGTATATTTAGTGTTGCTAATATATTGGGCAGTTGTATTGCTTGCCCTTTTTGAGTACAACTCAGTTTACTAGTGGTTATTGGTGTCCTGTGTGCCAGTTAGTTTTAGGCGCCCTTGCGCATTTTTTGATTATTAGGTAGAGTATTAGTTTTTGGCGGTTTTCTGCTCTTAGTCAACAGGGGCTCCTGTTGGCTTGTCTGTTGTTGTTCTGACCTTTTTCGGTCACCGTTGGCAGTTAGTTTTCTGCTATATTGAGATCGTTTGTTTTTGGCGGGGATCCACTTGCAGCCTCCCTAGTGTGTGTGTGTGTATATATATATATATATATATATATATATATATATATATATATATATATATACTAGAAGTATAGAAATTTATTGTGTCATTTACTGTTTCTCTTGTGTGAGTGGGCTTTCCTTTCTGGTCTGTTTAAATTAGAAGACCTAGCTTTTTCTACACTGGGCTAGGCCCATTTACGTTAGAGGACCTAGTCCTCATGTAACTGCTCCTTGGGGCTAGGCCCGTTTTAGTTAGAGGTCCAAGTCCTCCTCCTTTCTCTCTCTTTCAATCTCTTTGGGTTTTATGTGTGTAATGTCTAAGGAAAGTAAGGAGCATAAACCGTTGGGGGTTCAAAAAGTGCATCTCCGAAAAGATGTCTTTAACGGATGGCTACAGTAGCTGTCTCTACTGCCTAGGGGCTATCCACTTGCAGGAATCATGCTTGTTCTGCCATGCTTTCTCTCCTAGAGTGTTACAGGAAAGAAAGAACAAACTCATACTCAATGGTCTATTAAAACCATGCTTGAGGAAACACTATCCAGTTGTTCGGCTTCCCCTAGGTCTGGGAAATCAAAAACCTCAAAAAGGCCTTCTCTGGCACCGGCTAGTGTCTCGGAGCCACCTCCTAAACAGTCCAAATCTGCCTCCTCAACTCCTCCGCCTTCGGAGCCGAAGGAGAGCATCATGGTGGTGTCAGAGTTGGTTGCAGGTGTTTCGGAGCCGGTCTCTGAACTTTATTGATACAGCAGTTGACTCTGCCACTCGGAGCCGGCCTGTAAGCTCCCTACCGGTTTCCGTAACAATTGCGTCCCCAGTGCCCCCCAGGTCAAGATCCCCTACTATGTCTTCCAGGTCTTCCAGAAGCCTCTCAGAAGAAGATGTGGAAAGGGTAGTGCTGAGACTCCTGAAGTCGTCTGCCTTACCAAAATTATTGTTGGCTCTGACCCAATCTGCTCCAGAGCCACTTGGCCCAGTGTTGCCCTTGTCTGCTATTCCTCCTCCGAGCCATACTGGCCTTTTGGAGCCAGAGTGCTTGTTGCCAATGGAGGAAATGCCAGCTCACTTTGTTGCTGCCTTGGAGCCAGGTTCGTCTCCGACACGTTCGGTGCTGTCCGTTGTGTCCAGGGGCAGAAGCTGTTCTCTCGGCACCGACAAGGAGGGTTGGAATCGATGATCTTTAGCTCAGAGCCTTCCTCTTGGTGCTTCAGCCAGGGTGAGTTTGGACCCTGCATCTGTCTCGGAGCTGACAGCTCTGGCTCCAGTGCCGACCCTCTTCTCTTCAGACCGGGGGAGGTCTTAGGGCCCGGAGAGGTTGGCGTATGAGATGATGAGGAGCATGCTGTTTCATTCTCCGGCCCCTACCAGTGGCACCAGTACTCTTCCCCCGAAAGCACCCACTTCAGTCTCAGCCCCTACTCTCTCTGGAGACAGCCGAGACCCACAGCCTCAGTAGCCATCGGCTGGTGGCCCCCACTCTTCCGAGGATCCTCCCCGGAAGAGGTTATGTAAGAGGAAACATGTTGACTCCCAGGATGAGTCTTTGACATCGGACACTGACCTCTAGGAGTCGGAAGGGTCCCCCAAGTCATCCTCTGATGATGTCACCTTTGTGGACATTTTGGAGATCCTTAGGCAGAGGTGCGACTGGCCCACTGTTAACCCTTCGGATGAGGAGTTGGTGTACCTGAAGGCTTTCTGGTCTCAACCTTCTGCCTCTTGGGTGTCTCCATCTTTTGACGAACTGATGGATCTAGTTAGTCGAAAGGTGTGGGATACTCCTGACACCATGGAGCCAGTCCCCAGTAGAGTAAAGAGTTTTTGTCCAAGAGCGTTCCTGCAGATGCCATGGTGGTGGCGGCCATGAAGGAGGAGTTGGCGGAGACTTCTTCCTCTGTTCATCCACCAGAGTCTCAACAGATGGACAGATTTGGGAAGCGTATCTTTAGTTTAGCTGCCTTTACCCTTCGATCGCTGAACTATCTCATGCACTTTATGGGGTTGCAGAGGGATCTCCTCAAGGAGTTACGAGATTCCACACAAGGTGCGTGTACTGAGGGAGTTCCTTACAAGATTTCTACTCAGTTGTCCACCTTAAATTCTGTAGTTAACTCCTCCATGCGACTTAGCTCTTTACTGTGGATGGAGCGAGTAGAGCAGCGGGTTCTGGAGTTGCCTTGAGGCGCCACTCCTGGATGCGTTTATGTAATTTTGCAGAATCGTTCAAGTCTACGTTCACCAATGCCCTGTTTGATGGTTCCTCATTGTTTGGTTCCAAAGTGAAGGATACACTCACTTGGTGTGAGCAAGATGGAAAGACGCTTTCTGCCATGGGAGTGCGTTTTACTGTCCCTTCCAGACCATATCCCAAGGGTCAAAAGGGCGGTAAAATGGGGTTCAAGAAGTCCCAGAAGGCCTTTCCTGTCACACAAAGTGAATCCTCCTTCAGAGGCAGAGGAGGAGGAAACGACAGATGTCGCCCAAGAGGCAGGGGCTGTCCGAAATACCAACAAGGCCGTGATTCCTTTCGAGGACTCCTTATCAGCGCTCCTGATGTGGAGCCCAACTGTGCTTCTCTGTGGCCGGTCGGGGGTCGCCTTTCTTTGTACCAAGAAGCCTGGCAAAGTATCACCCAAGACAAGTGGGTGCAAAGAGTTGTTACCAGAGGCTATATCATACCTTTTCCCTATCACTGTTTGTTCCCAAAAGGATCCCAGATGTACCACCCAATCACAGGGATCAGGCAACTGTGGAGATCAACAGGTTGCTCTTAAAAAGAGTCCTCCAGCCCATCCCAGCAGACCAGATAGGATCCGGAACTTACTCCAGGTTCTTTTTAGTTCCAAAATGAACAGGAGATTGGTGGCCAATATTGGACCTCAGCAGATTGAACGAATCAGTGAAGAAGGAAAAGTTTTGGATGGTAACACTCCAGTCTATACTTCCATTGTTAGGGAAAGACTTTTGGATGTGCTGTCTGGATCTTCAGGACGCCTACTACCACATAAAAATGGACAAGGCATCCAGAAGCCATCTACGCTTCCAGCTGGGAGCCAGTCACCATCAGTTTCGCGCTCCGCCCTTTGGTCTCACCACAGCCCCCAGGGTGTTTACCAAATGCATCGCAGTAGTGACAGCTCACCTGAGACGTCGGGTATTCCAGGTGTTTCCGTATTTGGATGACTGGCTCCTGACTGCCCCCACCAGGCATCTTTTCCTCCAAAGCAGGGATGCCACGATTCAACTTTGTACTCAGTTAGGGATCTCCATAAATTGGAAAAAATCTGCATTGTTGCCCTCTCAATCTGTGATTTTTATAGGCGCAGAGCTAGACACAGTGAACATGACAGCTCGTCTCCCCGCCAAAAGGGCACAGAACTTAATTTCCCAAGTTCATCGTTTTCTTCCATTGCGAAAAGTCAAAGTGAAGTGGGTTCTTCAGCTCCTCGGGACTATGGCTTCCACAATTCTATTAGTACCATTAGCCAGGTTGCACATGAGAATTCTCCAGTGGCTTTTGTCTTCCCAGTGGTCCTTCCAATATCTCCCACTGAGTCATCCTATCCTGCTGACGGAATCATGCAAGAACGACCTTCTTTGGTGGATAGCTCCCAATCAACTGATCACGGGTGCCCCCTTTGTTCCGGCCCAACCCGTTGCCACTATGACCACGGATGCCTCCCAGATCGGGTGGGGGGGCATTATCTCGGCAGGACTGTCCAAGGCACATGGGAAGAATACGAGGCTCATCTGCATATCAGTGTTCTGGAGATGAATGCTGTGCTTCTGGCGTTGCAAACACTTCAAGACCTTCTTCCTCTAGGGACAATTGCGGTACAATCAGACAACGTGTCTGTGGTTTGGTATATCCACAAACAGGGCGGTACCAGATCTTACCCACTCTGTCGAGAGGCCATGCGAGTTTGGGAATGGACGATTTTGGAATTTGTAGTTTACTCTTTTGGAGGCCTTTTAAAGGTTTAGTGCTTGTTGTGTTTTTCATCCTTGGTGCATTTTTTGAAAATTACTTTTTTATATCTTCACAGTGTTCTGTAATCTGATCGGCTAGATGTCTAATATGCCCCACAAGTAACACACACACACACACACACACACACACACACACACACACACACACACACACACACACATATACTGTACTGCTGGAAGTACAGTTAAAATCACCATTTATTCTTATTAAAAAGCCATTATGTTCCAACTTCACTTTCTGACATAAATAGAAACACTTGCAGTATTTGCAATAACCACACATAAGCATACCCCTTACATCACATAATCATAATTTTATTGTTTCTCATTTTCAAAGTAATGCTTTAAAGTGAATGTCTTTTTATGACAAAATTGGGGGGCCAAACCATGTATAGGTCTTGATTTCCTTGAGTAATACACCATTTTTTAGAATAATGATCTTTATTGAAAATTAGTCATGCAAAATAGATATCAGAAATCATAAAGTACCATCTACTTGCTTAGATTTCTTTTTCGGTAAAAATCCATAGTTTAAAATGGGTTGTTATTTAATATGTTTTGTCTCCATTACTTCAGCCATATATTTCTCTATAACGTCAGATGGATAATGTCTCTCTAGAAATAAATGCTTTAAGTTCTGACTCTCAGATAAAAAGACATTGTCAACACTTAACTATCCTACTTAATCTTATATATTGCCCCTTAATGATAGTGATTTTCATAAAACATGGGTGCTGTCTATGAAAATCAAGATATTTGTAAACATGTTTTTTCTATAAATATTTGTGATAAAAGACCAATTAACATTAGCTAGTGTAAGTTGAATATCTAAAAATGCTACCCTTCAAACGAGCATGTGAAATATTGTAGCAATAACCCACGCCTGGGTGTGGATAATGCGGGATTTACCCATGGTTGGCGTGGTTTGGTCCCGGTGCCCAGGGACCAAACAAAGACAACCGTGGGTAAATCCGATTACCACACCCAGAAGTGGGTTATTGCTATTATACTATGACGTTATTTAAGAAAAGAAATAATTACTTTTCTTAAATAATGGCATTGTATAATGCCTCTTTGCTGCCCTTCCGCAGCTGTCTGGTATCTGCGGCAGTTCTGATGTATTGCGCATGCCTACGCAGTACACCAGAGCTGTGGCCAAAAGCAAAGGAGAAAGCAAGATCTCTGTTGCTTTTGACTGTTTCGCTATGTTAAATGGGTTTAACATTGCGAGGCAGCTTTAAAATAAGCAACGGAGATGTCCGTTGCTTATTTTAAAGCTGACTCGCAATGTTAAACCCATTTAACATAGCGAAACAGTAAAAAGCAACGGAGATCTTGCTTTCTCCGCTGCTTTTTTTTTTTTTAAACCTGTATCGCTATGTTAAATGGGTTTAACAGAGCGAGACAGCTTTAAAATAAGCAACGTAGATCTCCGTTGCTTATTTTAAAGCTGTCTCGCTATGTTAAACCCTTTTACATAGCGAGACAGGTTTAAAAAAAAAAGCTACAGGGAAAGCAAGATCTCCGTTGCTTTCTACACACTGTGTTGCTATGTTAAAGGAGTTTAACATAGCGAGACAGCTTTAAAAAAAGCAACGGAGATCTCCGTTGCTTTTTTTAAACCTGTGTCGCTGCTATGTTAAACTCTTTTAACATAGCGAGACAGTGTTTTAAAAGAGACTTATACTAATGGAAAAAGTCCGGGCGACAGGACCTTTTTCTATTAGTATACGTCTATTTACAACGTGCACGCTGGCCAATCAGCGTGCACGTTTTCGAATATTAATGGGGGGTCATGGTATAATATTGTTTTGAATTCATTAGGACAGATACCAACCTTCACACTCAAAAAGGCTAAATCTTTGAGAGCCACGTTTGGAAACACAGACACTCCTTTCTTATTAACTTGTCTTACAAACATTGACAATGCCTCTGGTATGTTTCCTTGTGGGGGATGTGTTTCATGTGAGTACATACTTGTTGGACAGCATTTTTCTTTTGTCACTGTGGCTGAAATGTTGCCCTCCCAAGTTGTTGTTATTGTAATAGTTTTCATTTTGTTTATGCTGGTATTTGTTCTACATGCTCCAGTTTTTACATTGACAAAACCTCTTGTAAACTCTAGCCACATTAAGGAGCATTGTGTGGCTATCTGTAAAAAAAAAGACAATAAAAATGCATTAAACAAGCATATTCAGTATTGCCATATCCTAGAGAAATTTAAGTTTATTGTTTTAGAATAGATGGATTTATTTTTTGGTGATATAGATACACTGCTTGAAGTCAGCGAGCAAAAGTGGCAGTTGCTTTTGAATGACTCCTACCCAGGGTTAAATGAGAACCTGAACATAAATGTGCTCTAAAATGGTTTATGTAGTTTTTAATTTTGTGATATGAACATTACTTAATTGTTGTTTACACTGTTCACATACCAACACACACCAGAAAATCATTGGCTGGAATTTTGCATTCATCTTCAGGTGGGCCTACTTTGCTTACATGTAACTGTGAATGGCTGTAAATTACTGTTGCTATGCAAATGGTTGCTAGGCTACATTTATTGCATACTGTACCTTTTTTAAAGCATTGTATTACCTTTTTGTAATTTAGCTGTCTGAAGATGTTCTTGATATTTAATAGAGAACTAAAGCACTAAACACCTGTTTGGCTTTTTTTATGTGTACAGCTGGGTGAAGAAGTCTCGTTTGCATTAGTTATTTTTTATCTTCTTAGTCTTTAGTACAGTTGTTTGTTTTGAATGTGTGTGTGTGTGTGTGTGTGTGTGTGTGTGTGTGTGCGTGCGTGCGCGTGTATATATATATATATATATATATATATATATATATATTTATTTACATATATATATATAAACTAACAACAGAAGAAACATAATAAGAAGCAAACTTGTATCTAACCACTTATGTTGCTCTAAGAAAGTGTACACCAAGGTAGGGCTGGTATTGAGGGCTTTAGTTCTTTACTCGGTGCCAGTACTAGTAGCAATAAATAGAGTAGACCTTGTGGAACACAGCCCTGGCTTACCAAGTTCAATTACAAGCTCAATTCCTGCCAGGGAAAAAGAACACATTGGCAGACGACCTCAGCAGAAACATCATGGATCCCCACGAGTGGAAACTGGATCCACAAGTATTTGCAATGATAACTCAAAAATGGGGCCTCCCAGACATAGACCTGTTTGCCAGTCCTCAAAACTATCAACTAACAAAATTTTGTACAAGGACACTGCACCACCAAACTTGGAAAGTTGACGCACTCTCATTCAGTTGGAAAAACCTAACAGTATATGCCTTCCCTCCATTGCCTCTCCTCACAAAGGTGCTTTTGAAAGTCAGAAAGGAGAGACCACGACTGATACTCATAGCCCCAGACTGGCCATGCCAGCACTGGTACCCACTTTTGAGTAATATGGCCCAGGGCCCACCTTGGATTTTACCACAAATTGCCCATTTGCTCACACAGCAAAAGAATCAGATTCTTCACAGCCAGCTCAAAACCTTAAATCTGGCTGCATGGCAAATCACCTAAGCATCCAGCCAGCTCCTCTTTCCCAAGCAGTTATGGATGTTATTCTGGAATCTAGGAGGCCCAGCACCAGGAATGCCTATTCGGACAAGTGGAAAATGTTTTGTGCCTGGAACCAAGCTAAAGACCAAGACACACTTCAGACTCACATGCCTCAGATTCTACAGTACTTAACTGAGATGTTGCAGAAAGGACTTTCTTTTTCTTCCATTAAAATCCATGCACCAGCTATTTCAGCCCACTACAACACGGATACACCCTTATTTTTGCATCCACTTCTAAGACATTTCCTCAGAGGGGCAAAAAACATTAGACCCCCCAGCAGAGCACCTACACCAACATGGGACCTCAATTTTGTTCTGGAAAAACTTATGCTACCTCCCTTTGAACCAGCTTTCTCTGCAGATCTACAGTTTCTGTAATGGAAGACTGCCCTGCTGCTAGGAATAACTTCAGCTAGAAGAGTCTTAGAGCTGCAGGCACTAATGGCAGTGGAACCTTTCCTCATTTTCCTTCAAGACGGAGTTTCTCTACGAACTAATCCTTCCTTCATGCCTAAGGTGGTTTCCAGTGTGGCTTTAAATCAAACCATCCACTTACCCACCTTCTTCCCAAATCCACAGAACAAAGGAGAAAGACTCCTGCATTCCTTTGACATTCACAGGCAACTTCGTTACTACTTGGATAAAATTAAGGTTTTCAGAAAATCTGACCAGCTCTTTGTATCCTATGCTACAGCTTCACAAGGGAAGGCTATATCAAAACAAACCATTTCCAAATGGATAGGACATTGCATTCGTTTTTGTTATACCCATCATGGAAAGCCAGTTCCTGCTACCATTAGGCCCCACTCTACCAGGGCAACAGCTACATCTACAGCCTTCCTCAGGGGGTTCCAACCAAGGAGATTTTGGAAGCTGCAACTTGGAGTTCAGTACACACCTTTACCAAACACTATCACTTACCACTTTACTCTAAGACTAGAGCTGGCTTTGCCACTGCAGTTCTGCAGGGCCTTCTAGCCTCCAATAACCCTCTATGATTCCTCCACCCATCCTTAGCTTTGGGATTCAACCCAAGTGTGATGACTGCAGCAGGGTAACACGATCAACATAGTACAGTTTTGTACCTACCATAAATGTAGATGTTCGAGTGTACACCCTGCTGCAGTCCAGGTTACCCTCCCTCCATCCCCTCTGAACTAACTGGCTAAAATCTCTACAATACCTTCCTGATGTATTTGCTTATAGCTGGAGGGATTTTGTGTTTTTGCAAAATTTACTCAATTTGGTACTAATTACTGACCACCTTTTTGGGGGCACCTGACATCTGGGGCAAGAAAAACTGAAGAAAATGGCGTTGGTTGCAATATATATACTCCTGGCGCACTGACGTCAGGGAAGAAGTGACAACAACCAACTCCGGACCAAGACTTTGGAATTCTGGCTGACTGCGGGACCATCTGACGACAGGATAACCCCAAGTGTGATGACTGCAGCAGGGTGTACACTCGAACATCTACATTTATGGTAGTTACAAAACTGTACTTTTTGTACCTACCATAAATGTAGATGTTCGAGTGTAAACACTGCTGCAGTCCAGGTTACCCTCCTTCCTTCCCCCCCTTACTTTCTGAAACTTACCTTTGGCATCTACCCTTTATTACCTATGGGGTGTATTTGCTGGTAATTCAAAATGGTTGTTTGCTTTTATTATGTATTTTTAATAGCAGTTTGAATTGCCTACCTGTTTGGAGGCACCTGACATCTGGGGCAAGAAAAACAAGAAAATGGCGTCGGCTGCATCTTATATACCCCTGTCGCACTGACGTTAGGGAGGAGGCAACAGCAACCGACGCCGGACCAAGACTTTGGAACTCTGGCCGACTGCGGGACCGCCTGACGGCAGGATAACCCAAGTGTAATGACTGCAGCAGTGTTTACACTCGAACATCTACATTTATGGTAGGTACAAAACTGTACGTACTTGGCTTGAAATACTGTTGGGAAATTTATAAACGTGTAAACCCAATGGTACAGTTTTAAGCTACACGCATCTTTGCAGATAGTTATCATACCCAATGTTCTTAAAAGATAGAAATCAACCTTTCTAGCTTAAAAATAAGCGACTTGCAGTTCGGAGAAGTTGTTTCAGTCTGGGAACCTCCATTCAGGTCAGGCAAGGACTGTAGATAGTGGGTCTCTCCAAAAGGGTTGGCGTCCTTTTTCGAAAGTAAATGTCCAACAAATTCATGGAATGGGACATCTACAACTGTATCCTCAGAATCACTTGATTGGGACTCACAACCTTTAAACTCCTCCTGCAAAACTAACCTCTGAAATGCATTTAAGGTAGTTTGCTTTGTCCCCATAAGATTGGATAGTTTTGACCTTTTCTGTAGGAATACTGTCCAATGAAATCTCAAATAAAGTCTGGCTAGCCGTGCCATTACTAACTTGACTGTGTTCACCCATTGAACAGAAGGCACTCTAAAACAAACTGTCAAATCCACAGAAGATGAACCAGAAATGAGCAACCAAAATTTCTGTAAAATAGAAGCATGCATGTATCTATGTATATGAATATATGTGTACGTGTGTGTTTATAGATTCATAGCTATACATAAACATACATACATATATGAATGTATGTGTGCACACACACACACACATATATATATATATGTGTGTGTGTGTGTGTGTATGCGCACGTACACACGTACATGCATACATGTGTGTGTGTGTGCATATTTTATTTATTTTATTTCGCATTTGTTGACCGGGCTAGTCTAACTGGAATAAAATCCATTTTCAGTAGAGGCTTGGGGAGAAAAGCTCCAACACAGACAATTTTATACAGTAAAAAATAATCACAAGTTCAAAGAAGTATAACAGTAGTATAATAGCTCTAAACAGTTACAGCCTTACATAGACAGACTATATAACTGTAATAATTATCACAAATTCAAAGAATTATAGCGGTAGTTAAAAAGGGTCTAAACAGATTACAGCCATACAGATTAGGAACAGTTGTCATTACAAGCATACCTAGCTCATGATGAGGTGATATGCAATGCAATAAATATAAAAACAAAATAGTTCTTTTCAATTTATATAATATATATATATATATATATATATATATATATATATATATATAAATACATGTATGAATGTGTGTGTGTGTGTGTGTATATATATGTATATATATATATATATATATATATATATATATATATATATAAATATCTAATGTGTGTTTGTGTGTACTTAAGTAGACAGAAATTCCGCATTACCTAAATTCATTTTATCAAGACAAAATCTGAGAAACCTGAATGTACAGAATGTTCACATCACCGAAACCTTTAACAGGGTATGGAGGCACTTGTCCAACAGGGGAAATTTTTCCCATTTCTCCACTGTTCCCGGAGTTGGTATATCTAGTTAGGAGAGGTGTGGGGGGTGCAGCCCCCCTCCTGGGTGAGTTTTACATACTACTGTGTTTTTAGCTTGCACACACACACACATTTATTTTCAAAAGTCAACGCTTTCAGAAGAACGTAATATGTTCTCAGGTATGAAATCTTAAATGTTAGAAATCTTAGTGCGAAAAAGTTAATTGTTTTGTTTAAGAACAAGTGGGGGACACTGTTTTGTTTATAGGTTTAACAACATACTTGATGTCAGGGAACTTAAATGGCAGATTGCTTTGTCAGCCGTTAAGTTCCCTGGTCTGAACAAAGCTATTAATGTGAAATGTTTGCTGAAAAGTAAGTTGAAATAGGAAATGTGGTAATAATTATAGTATTTTATAATAAATACTGTTTTTATATTCTGTCTGTATTAATAAACATTTTAAGTTTTTGTAGTGAAAATAATTTTTATAAATTAGTTTTGAATTCATATATTTAAGTGTGTATGTATTAAATTGTGTTCCAGTGCATTTTTGTTAGCTCTTTAGTTATTGATATAACAGTGAGAGGGGTATTTAAACTTTGTAAATTGTTTGGGTTTTATTTTCTGTTGAAATTCTGAATGTAATAAAAGGGAACAAAAGGGCTCAAAATGTTTATTTCTGTTATGATTTCTTTAAGCTTCTGCCTTTAGCCTCTTGTTTTTGGAATTTTTAGTCTTTTTTGGACGCCTTTGCAAGGTTTAGTGCTTGTTGTGTGTTTTTTGTCTTTGGTTCATTTTTTAAAATTTAATTTTTATAGCTTCACAGTGTTCTGTAATCCGATCAGCCAAATGTCTCATATGTCCCACAAGTAACACACACACACACAAATATACTGTACTGCTGGAAGTACAGTTAAAATTGCCTTTTATTCTTATTAAAAAGCCATTATGTTCCAACTTCACTTTCTGACATAAATAGAAACACTTGGCAGAATTTGCAATGACTGCACATAAACATACCCCTTATAATCAGAATTTTTATTGTTTCTCATTTTGAAAGTAATGCTTTAAAGTGCATGTCTTTTTATAACAAAATTGGGGAGCCGAACGAAGTATAGGTCTTGATTTCCTTGAGTAACGCACCAATTTTTAGAATAATAATCTTTAATGGAAATTGGTCATGCGAAATAGGTATCGGAAATCAAGTACCATCTACTTGATTAGATTTCTTTTTCTGTAAAAATCCATAGTTTAAAATGGGTTGTTATTTAATATGTTTTGTCTCCATTACTTCAGCCATATATTTCTCTATACGGTCAGATGGATAATGTCTCTCTAGAAATAAATGCTTTAAGTTCCGACACTCAGATAAAAAGACGTTGTCAACACTTAACTATCCTACTTAATCTTATATATTGCTCCTTAATGATATTGATTTTCATAAAACATGGGTGCTGGCTATGAAAATCAGGATATTTGTAAACATGTTTTTTCTATAAATATTTGCCATAAAAGACCAATTAGCTAGGTAGTGTAAGTTGAATATCTAAAAATGCTACCCTTCAAACAAGCATGTGAAATATTATTGTTTAAAAAACCTACACTAGCTTTCATTCTAATGTAAAAGATAGTAATTATTTTTCAGTCCCTTCCCAGATTAAAAAAAAATATATATGATCAGTAAAGCATTTATGTAATTTAACCTTGTTGAACCCAACTAACTTGGCAAGGGTATCTATTTCAAATGCACTTGAAACAAGATTGGAGTATGTGGGAGCCATTTTGGCTCCCATGGCAACTCACCGTTAATTGATGATAGATAATTTTGTCTGAAAAAAATTATGTTAGGTAGTCCGATGTCACTTTCATTTTAACATATGGGTTCGGAGCCGATCCTCTGCTCCGACACGGCGATTTACAAGCTGGAAGACTTCTGGTTGGCTTGTGGCTAAGCAGGTATCCCATGGTGCACCAGTACAATCTGCAGATCTCGTTTGCCACGTTGACTAGTTTGGTTGTGCTTCTCTTGGCCCTGGCTAAGTTTTTCAAATTCTTTATATTCATTATCATATTTCAATGCTTTATTAGAACTTTTATTGTATATTTAGTGTTGCTAATATATTGGGCAGTTGTATTGCTTGCCCTTTTTGAGTGCAACTTAGTTTACTAGTGGTTATTGGTGTCCTGTGTGCCAGTTAGATTTAGGCGCCCTTGCGCATTTTTTGATTATTAGGGTAGAGTATTAGTTTTTGGTGGTTTTCTGCTCTTAGTCAACAGGGGCTCCTGTTGGCTTGTCTGTTGTTGTTCTGACCTTTTTTGGTCACCGTTGGCAGTTAGTTTTCTGCTCTATTGAGATTGTTTGTTTTTGGTGGGGATCCGCTTGTGAATTTACTAGGATTGCAGCCTCCCTAGTAAATATATATATATATATATATATATATATATATATACTAGAAGTATAGAAATTTATTGTCATTTACGGTTTCTGTTGTGTGAGTGGGCTTTCCTTTCTGGTCTGTTTAAATTAGAAGACCTAGCTTTCTCTACACTGGGCTAGGCCCATTTACGTTAGAAGACCTAGTCCTTATGTAGCTGCTCCTTAGGGCTAGGCCCATTTTAGTTAGAGGACCAAGTCCTCCTCCTTTTTCTCTCTTTCAGTCTCTTTGGGTTTTGTGTGTGTAATAATGTCTAAGGAAAGTAAGGAGCATAAACCCTTGGGGGTTCAAAAAGTGCATGAAATGCTCCCAAAAGATGACTTTAACGGATGGCTACAGTAGCTGTGTCTACTGCCTAGGGGCTTTCCACTTGCAGGAAACATGCTTGTTCTGCCATGCTTTCTCTCCTAGAGTGTTACAGGAAAGAAAGAACAAACTCATACTCAATGGTCTATTAAAACCATGCTTGAGGAGACACTATCCAGATGTCCTTCAAGGATGCATCTGCAGTCCTAACAAATGGGTTGTCCTGTCGTCAGGCAGCCCTTCGGTCGGCCGGATTCCAAAGTCTGGGTCTGGCCTCGGCTGGTGTCGCACTTCACCCGACGTCGTCTCTGCTGGTCTTCGGGTATAAAGGCATCAGCCGACGCCATTGAGGAAACACTATCCAGTTCTTTGGCTTCCTCTAAGTTTGGGAAATCAAAATCCTCAAAAAGGCCTTCTCTGGCACTGGCTAGTGTCTCGGAGCCACCTCCTAAACAGTCGATACAGTCCAAATCTGCCTCCTCAACTCCTCCGCCTTCGGAGCCGAAGGAGAGCATCATGGTGGTGTCAGAGTTGGTTGCAGGTGTTTCGGAGCCGATCTCTGTACCTATTGATACAGCAGTTGACTCTGCTACTCGGAGCCGGCCTGTAAGCTCCCTACCGGTTTCCGTAACAATTACGTCTCCAGTGCCCCCCAGGTCAAGATCCCCTATGTCTTCAAGGTCTTCCAGAAGCCTCTCAGGAGAAGATGTGGAAAGGGTAGTGCTGAGACTCCTGAAGTCGTCTGCCTTACCAAAGTTATTGTTGGCTCCGACCCAGTCTGCTTCAGAGCCACTTGGCCCAGCTTTGCCCTTGTCTGCTATTCCTCTTCCGAGCCATACTGTGGAGCCAGAGTGCTTGTTGCCAATGGAGGAAATGCCAGCTCACTTGGTTGCTGCCTTGGAGCTGGGTTCATCTCCGACACGTTCATTGCCGTCCGTTGTGTCCAGGGGCCGAAGCTGTCCTCTCGGCACCAAGAAGGGTTGGAATCGATGATCTTTGGCTCAGAGCCTTCCTCTTGGTGCTTCAGCCAGGGTGAGTTCAGACCCTGCATCTGTCTCGGAGCTGACAGCTCTGGCTCCAGTGCCGACCCTCTTCTCCGGACCGGGGGAGGTCTTAGAGCCCGGAGAGGTTGGCGTATGAGATGATGAGCGTGCTGTTTCATTCTCCGGCCCCTACCAGTGGCACCAGTACTCTTCCCCCAAGAGCACACACTTCAGTCTCAGCCCCTACTCTCTCTGGAGACAGCTGAGACCCACATCCTCAGAAGCCATCGGCTGGTGGCCCCCACTCTTCTGAGGAGCCTCCCCGGAAGAGGTTATGTAAGAGGAAACATGTTGACTCCCAGGATGAGTCTTTGACATCGGACACTGACCTTGAGGAGTCGGAAGGGTCCCCCAAGTCATCCTCTGATGATGTCTCCTTTGTGGACATTTTAGAGATCCTTAGGCAGAGGTGCGACTGGCCCACTGTTAACCCTTCTGATGAGGAGTTGGTGTACCTGAAGGCTTTCTTGTCTCAACCTTATGCCTCTTGGGTGTCTCCATCTTTTGATGAACTGATGGATTTAGTTAGTCGAAAAGTGTGGGATACTCCTGACACCGTGGAGCCAGTCCCCAGTAGAGCAAAGAGTTTTTGTCCAAGAGCGTTCCTGCAGATGCCATGGTGGTGGCGGCCACGAAGGAGGAGTTGGCGGAGACTTCTTCATCTGTTCATCCACCAGAGTCTCAACAGATGGACAGATTTGGGAAGCGTTTCTTTAGTTTAGCTGCCTTTACCCTTCGATCGCTGAAATATCTCATGCACTTTATGGGGTTGCAGAGGGATCTCCTCAAGGAGTTAGGAGATTCCATACAAGGTGCGTGTACTGAGGGAGTTCCTTACAAGATTTCTACTCAGTTGTCCACCTTAAATTCTGTGGTTAACTCCTCCATGCGACTTACCTCTTTACTGCGGATGGAGCGAGTAGAGCAGCGGGTTCTGGAGTTGCCTTGAGGCGCCACTCCTGGATGCGCTTATGTAATTTTGCAGAATCGTTCAAGTCTACTTTCACCAATGCCCTGTTTGATGGTTCCTCATTGTTTGGTTCCAAAGTGAAGGATACACTCACTTGGTGTGAGCAAGATGGAAAGACGCTTTCTGCCATGGGAGTGCGTTTTACTGTCCCTTCCAGACCATATACCAAGGGTCAAAAGGGCAGTAAAATGTGGTTCAAGAAGTCCCAGAAGGCGTTTCCTGTCACACAAAGTGAAGCCTCCTTCAGAGGCAGAGGAGGAGGAAACGGCAGATGTCGCCCAAGAGGCAGGGGCGGTCCGCAATACCAACAAGGCCGTGATGCCTTTCGAGGACTCCTTATCAGCGTTCCTGATGTGGAGCCCAACTGTGCTTCTCTGGGGCCGGTCGTGGGTCGCATTTCTTTGTACCAAGAAGCCTGGCTAAATATCACCCAAGACAAGTGGGTACAAGGAGTTGTTAACAGAGGCTATATCATACCTTTTCCCTATCACCGTTTGTTCCCAAAAGGATCCCAGATGTACCACCCAATCACAGGGATCAGGCAACTGTGGAGATCAACATGTTGCTCTTAAAAAGAGTCCTCCAGCCCATCCCAGCAAACCAGATAGGATCCGGAA
The DNA here is from genome assembly GCF_019279795.1 of Protopterus annectens. NCBI lineage: Eukaryota > Metazoa > Chordata > Ceratodontiformes > Protopteridae > Protopterus > Protopterus annectens. Next base: position 1,273,552,269 of record NC_056732.1, on the reverse strand, counting down.
CTTACTCCAGGTTCTTTTTAGTTCCAAAATGAACAGGAGATTGGAGGCCAATATTGGACCTCAGCAGATTGAACGAATCAGTGAAGAAGGACAAGCTTCGGATGGTAACACTGCAGTCTATACTCCTGTTGTTAGGGAAAGACTTTTGGATGTGCTCTCTGGATCTTCAGGATGCCTACTACCACATAAAAATGGACAAGGCATCCAGAAGCCATCTACGCTTCCAGCTGGGAGCCAGTCACTATCAGTTTCGCGCTCTGCCCTTTGGTCATACCACAGCCCCCAGGGTGTTCACCAAATGTATCACAGTAGTGACAGCTCACCTGAGACGTCAGGTATTCTAGGTGTTTCCGTATTTGGATGACTGGCTCCTGACAGCCCCCACCAGGCATCTCCTCCTCCAAAACAGGGATGCCACGATTCAACTTTGTGCTCAGTTAGGGATCTCCATAAATTGGAAAAAATCTGCATTATTGCCCTCTCAATCTGTGATTTTTATAGGCGCAGAGCTAGACACAGTAAACATGACAGCTCGTCTTCCCGCCAAAAGGGCACAGAACTTAATCTCTCAAGTTCATCGTTTTCTTCCATTGCGAAAAGTCAAAGCGAAGTGGGCTCTTCAGCTCCTCGGGACTATGGCTTCCACAATTCTATTAGTACCATTAGCCAGGTTGCACATGAGAATTCTCCAGTGGCTTTTGTCTTCCCAGTGGTCCTTCCAATATCTCCCACTGAGTCATCCTATCCTGCTGACGGAATCATGCAAGAACGACCTTCTTTGGTGGATAGCTCCCAATCAACTGATCACGGGTGCCCCCTTTGTTCCGGCCCAACCTGTTGCCACTGTGACCACGGATGCCTCCCAGATCGGGTGGGGGGGGCATTATCTCGGCAGGACTGTCCAAGGCACATGGCAAGAACACGAGGCTCATCTGCATATTAGTGTTCTGGAGATGAATGCTGTGCTTCTGGCGTTGCAAACACTTCAAGACCTTCTTCCTCTAGGGACAATTGCGATACAATCAGACAACATGTCTGTGGTTTGGTATATCCACAAACAGGGTGGTACCAGATCTTACCCACTCTGTCGAGAGGCCATGGGAGTTTGGGAATGGGCGATTTTGGAATTTGTAGTTTACTCTTTTGGAGGCCTTTAGAAGGTTTAGTGCTTGTTGTGTTTTTTATCCTTGGTGCATTTTTTGAAACTTACTTTTTTATAACTCCACAGTGTTCTGTAATCTGATCGGCCAGATGTCTAATATGCCCCACAAGTAACACACACACACACACACACACACACACACACACACACACACACACAAATATACTCTACTGCTAGAAGTACAGTTAAAATCACCATTTATTCTCATTAAAAAGCCATTATGTTCCAACTTCACTTTCTGACATAAATAGAAACACTTGCAGAATTTGCAATAACCGCACATAAGCATACCCCTTACATCACATAATCATAATTTTATTGTTTCTCATTTTCAAAGTAATGCTTTAAAGTGAATGTCTTTTTATGACAAAATTGGGGAGCCGAACCAAGTATAGGTCTTGATTTCCTTGAGTAATACACCAATTTTTAGAATAATAATCTTTATTGAAAATTAGTCATGCAAAATAGATATCAGAAATCATAAAGTACCAGCTACTTGCTTCGATTTCTTTTTCTGTAAAAATCCATAGTTTAAAATGGGTTGTTATTTAATATGTTTTGTCTCCATTACTTCAGCCATATATTTCTCTATAACGTCAGATGGATAATGTCTCTCTAGAAATAAATGCTTTAAGTTCTGACTCTCAGATAAAAAGACATTGTCAACACTTAACTATCCTACTTAATCTTATATATTGCCCGTTAATGATATTGATTTTCATAAAACATGGGTGCTGTCTATGAAAATCAAGATATTTGTAAACATGTTTTTTCTATAAATATTTGTGATAAAAGACCAATTAACATTAACTAGTATAAGTTGAATATCTAAAAATGCTACCCTTCAAACGAGCATGTGAAATATTATTGTTTAAAAAACCTACACTAGTTTTCATTTCTAATGTAAAAGATAGTAATTCTTTTTCAGTCCCTTCCCAGATTAAAAAAATATATTGTCAGTAAAGTGTTTATGTAATTTAACCTTGTTGAACCCAACTAACTTGGCAAGGGTATCTATTTCAGATGCACTTGAAACAAGATTGGAGTATGTGGGAGCCATTTTGGCTCCCATGGCTACTCACCGTTATTGATGATAGATAAATTTGTCCAAAAAAAATGTTCTCTAAAACAATGTCT